>NW_027052750.1:0-254000 GCF_011386835.1 Chrysemys picta bellii | reverse complement strand
AATCTCTAAGCATGGAGATTCCACCACCTCCCTAGAGAACCCAGTCCAGTGCTTCACCACCCTCCTATTAGGAAATTGTGTTTCCTAATATCCAACCTAGACCTTCCCCACTGCAACTTGAGACCATTGCTCCTTGTTCTGTCATCTGCCACCACTGAGAACAGCCGAGCTCCATCCTCTTTGGAACCCCCTTTTCAGGTAGTTGAAAGCAGCTATCAAATCCCCCCTCACACTTCTCTTCTGTAGACTAAATAAGCCCAGTTCCCTCAGCCAATCCTCATATGTCATATGCCCCAGCCCCCTAATCATTTTCCTTCCCCTCCGCTGGACTCTCTCCAATTTGTCCACATCCTTTCTGTAGTGAGGGGCCCCAAACTGGACACAATACTCCAGGCGTGGCCTCACCAGTGCCGAATAGAGGGGAATGATCACCTCCCTCGATCTGCTGGCAATGCTCCTACTAATGCAGCCCAATATGCCGTTAGCCTTCTTGGCAACAAGGGCACACTGCTGACTCAAATCCAGCTGCTTGTGCATTGTAATCCTCAGGTCCCTTTCTGCAGAACTGCTGCTTAGCCAGTCAGTCCCCAGCCTGTAGCGGGGCATGGGATTCTTCCGTCCAAAATGCAGGACTCTGCACAACCTCATCAGATTTTTTTTGGCCCAATCCCAGTTTGTGTAGGTCACTCTGGACCCTATCCCTACCCTCCAGGGTATCTACCTCTCCCCCAAGCTTAGTGTCATCTGCGAACTTGCTGAGGGTGCAATCCATGCCATCATCCAGATCATTAATGAAGATGTTGACTAAAACCAGCCCCAGGACTGACCCATGGGAAAGCAGGGGAGGGAGTGGAGGAGAGGAGGCACAGGGTGAGCGGAAGGGACTCCACAGAGCGGCAGTGTAGTGCAGGAGAGGGGGAACTCAGCCTAGCAGCGATGGGGGCTGGGAGAAGGGGCTAAGCAGATACAGGAAGAGATGGAGCACAGGAGCTGCCCCCCCAGCCCTGTGCTCCTCGCCGCACCCCCGTGCCGCCCCAGCCCTGGGCTCTCCCCCCCCACACACCCTGCCACCCCAGCTCTGGGCTCCCCCCTACCCCTCCACCATTGCCCCCCACACACCTCCTGCCGCCCCAGCCCTGGGCTCTCCCCCCGCACCTGCATCTTCCTTCCACCACAGCCCTGGGTCATTGGTAACTCGCTCCCAGGGCAGGTCATTCAGCAGGAATTTTGGATGTGCACAGAACACAGACAGGATTGGTTCCCATATGGTTACAGAACTGCAGTAAAGTGGAACAATTTTCAGCTTGTGTGATTGGAGGATATCTGGATGCATATTATAAGACTGTCCTACATAAATGAGGAAAAGTTGAGGTGCCTTTATTATTCTTCTGTTCCACTCTTTCTTTCTATGGGGAATTTGCCAATGCAATATCACTGTCTTCCTTTTAAACAAACAAACAAACAAACAAACAAACAAACAAACAAACAAAAGGCAATGGCTGTTGAAAATAGCAATTCCAGTCCTAATAACCACTGGGAAGCATTTCTTGCTCAATTTTATCCTACTTTCTCTACAGCAAGTTCCAGTGGATCAGTATATTTGATTTGGGAGAAATGAAGTAACAGCTGCCCAAACTGAGCTTGAGCACTCCTGAATTTTGAGGTATTCAAATCTGGAAGGCAGGTGCTGGGGACAGGAGGGCTGTAGCTCCACAGGGGAGCACGGCAGCATGTATGCAGCAGCGTGTCTGGCGCTGCGCTAAGCCAGACATACTGGTCTGAGTGGCACGGTAAGGGGGCTGGGGGGTTGGAGAAGGGGTAGGGGGCTCTGGGGGGGGCAGTCAAGGGACAGGGAGCGGGGGGGTTGGATGGGTTGGAGGTTTGGGGGGGCAGTCAGGGGCAGGGAGAAGGGGGGGTTAGATGGGTCAGGGGTTTGGAGGGGCAGTCAGGGGGACAGGCAGCAGTTGGATAGGCATGGGAGTCCCAGGGGTTTGTCAGGGGACAGGTAGGGGGTGGGGTCCTAGAGGGGAAGTTGGGGGGGTCTCAGGAGGGGGCAGTTGGGGACAAGGAGAAGGGAGGCTTAGATAGGGGGTAGGGTCCCGGGAGGGGGCAATCAGGGGACAAGGACCAGTGGGGTTTAGATAGGAGGTGAGGTCCTGGGGGGCAGTTGGGGCAAGGGTCGGATGGGTTGGGGTTTCTGGGGGGGCAGTTGGAGGGAGTGGATGGTGGCAAGGTGGGGCTACCTTCCCTCCCTGTGGAGTGTCCTATTTTTTGAATGTTAAAATATGGTATCCCTACTCCCAGTGCAGCTCTCCATTCATAGCAGGCTGCAGTATGAGGTCTCAGCTTCCTCACTCCCTCCCCCTCTTTCCTGTTGGTAGTGGCCAAGGGAATGCTGAGAAATGTAGTTCTTCTTCGAGTGCTTGCTCATATCCATTCCATTAGGTGTGCGCGCGCCGCGTGCACGATCGTCGGAAAATTTTCTACCCTAGCAACACCGGCGGGTCGGCTGTGGAGCCCCCTAGAGTGGCGCCTTCATGGCGCTGAATATATACCCCAGCCGACCCGGCGCCCCCTCAGTTCCTTCTTACCGCCCCTGACGGTCGTTGGAACTGTGGAGCGCGGCATAGCTGTTCTCCACTCTCCCTAGCTTAGTTAGTTATTCACAGTTACAGTTATAGTTCTAGTTGTTTATAGTTAAATAGTTAAATAGTTTTTAAAAATTGTTCATTTGTTCTAGTTGTTATAGTAGTTCAGGGGATTAAGGGGGTCGTCTCCCCCTTTCTCCCCCGGCCGCGGGGCCGGGCTCATGCCCAACGCTCCCGGCTTCAAGCAGTGCGCCTCCTGCGCTAAGCCTATGCCCACGAGCGACCCGCACGACTCCTGTCTGAAGTGCCTGGGAGAGTCCCATCAAACAGATAAGTGCAAGATCTGTAAGGCCTTCAGACCAAGGACCAAGAAGGAGCGGGACTTTCGGCTCCGGCAACTCCTTATGGAGGCGGCACTTAGTCCGGACGCTCCATCAACGAGTCAGGCCCCGGCACCTAGCACCTCGGTGCGCAGTGCCCCGGCGGCACCGGCCTTGCCGACCACGCGAGTGGCGTCGGACAAGCCTCCCCGGCACCAGACCTCGTCGGCACCGCAAGCACAACAAGTGCCTCGGTGCCGGTCATTATCCCCGGGGCATAAAAAAGCCCATAAGACGGGGACCTCCGTGCCGAAGACGCCGGCTCCCCCAGTGCCGGGGGTAGAGCCGCGTCCGCCTGTGGAGCACCGAAAACAGGTGACTCCAGCACCGTCGACTCCGGCTCCGAGGCCGTTGAGTCCGGTGCAGATAGTGTCTCCACCGAGACCGGCGGTGATACAGTGCCTCCCGTCGACTCCAGAGACCTTCGCGGCGGCGAGAGACTTAATAGCTCTCACGGAGCCGGCACTGCCTCAACCACCGGCACCGACGGCACCGTTGACTCGTCCGGTCCAGTCTAGGGGGAAACCTGCCTTGATGCGGCCTCCATCGCAAGGGCTGGAACCACGGCACCGGTCCAGGTCCCGAAGCAGGTCCCCACGCCGCTCGCAGTCCCGGCGCCGAATATCACCTCGGCACCGGTCGTACTCGCGGCCAAGATCTTCGTCGCGGCACCGCTCTACGTCTCGGCACCGCTATGATCGTCGGCACCGATCAACGTCGAGACGTAGTTCTCGGCACCGCCACGATCGACGCTCGACGTCGAGAGGCCGCTCCCGGCACCGGGCCTACTCCAGGTCATCGTCGAGGTCCAGATCCGACTCCCGGCACCGGCGAGGTCATCGGCACCGGTCGCGGTCCCGGCACCGATCGCCGGCACCGCGTGGAGATAGAACATCTCCGGACCGGCACCGTGCGGCACCGCAGCCCACGGGATTCGTCTCGACGCACTCGGCACCGCCATGGCCATCGAGATCGGTGTCCCGCTCCTCTGAGGACTTATCGAGATCGGCATACCCCCCTCAGGGGCAAGCCGAGGAGCAGGACATAGGCCATTGGCAGGAGGTAGCAGAGGACCCTGCTCATGGCCCATCTCACTGGTCGTTCTGGACCCCGTGGGCGTACCATCAGGCCCAAGGGGCTCCAATAGCTTCGACCTCTCGCTCGGGCCACTCCGTTAGAAGGGCCACGGAGTCCACCATCTCTCGGCCTCCGCCAGGGGGCATGGAGGCTTCCGTGTCCGCACCACCTGACGTCCTGGACCCAAGCGCAGGTGATGCTCTGGCCCAGGAGCAGGGAGACCAGGACCCTCCCTTGGATCCTGTACCACCGGAGGCATCTTCCTCTTCCTCTCCGGATGAGGCAGTGGCGGGCACATCGTGCACAGGTCCACCTCCAATAGATCTTCGGGCTCACCAGGATCTCCTGCGTAGGGTGGCCCGTAATATGGACCTGCAGGCGGAGGAGATAGTGGAGGTGCAGGACCCCATCGTGAATATCCTTGCAGCTGATGCCCCATCGAGGGTGGCGTTACCCCTGATCCGCACAATACAAGCGAATGCAACTACGATATGGCAAACGCCTGCCTCTATCCCACCCACAGCGAGAGGGGTGGAAAGGAAATACTTTGTTCCGTCCAAAGACTACGGGTACTTGTATACCCACCCCCAGCCGTGTTCACTGGTGGTGGCATCAGTGAACGCAAGGGAGCGCCACGGTCAGCAGGCCGCAGCGCCCAAATCGAAGGAGGCTAAGCGCCTCGATTTGTTTGGCCGTAAAGTTTACTCAGCCGGAGGGCTGCAACTTAGAGCGGCTAACCAGCAGGCGCTCTTGAGCCGCTACAACTTTAACTCCTGGAACTCTATGGGGAAGTTCAGGGAATTGGTTCCCCAAGAGTCCAGGGAGGAGTTTGGAGCCCTGGTAGAGGAGGGTAAGAAGGTGGCTCGGACCTCCTTACAGGCCTCCTTAGACATAGCGGACTCTGCTGCGAGAACCCTGGCCTCAGGTATCGCTATGCGGAGGATCTCCTGGCTCCAGGTTTCGGGTTTGCCTCAGGAACTGCAGCAAACCCTGCAGGATCTGCCCTTCGAAGGACAGGGGTTGTTTTCAGAGAAGACGGACTCTCGCCTGCAGAGCCTCAAGGACTCCAGGACAATCATGCGTTCCCTGGGGATGCATGTTGCGGGCCCTCAGCGCAGGCCATTTAGGCCGCAGCCTCAGCGCTTCTACCCCCCCCCGCCTCGTCAGAGACATGACTCGGCCCGGAGGCGAGGGCGAGGTGGTAGAAGAAGGTGGACCGGCCCTCAACCCGGTCAGAACCAGGGGCCACCTAGACCACCTTCAGGCCCCAGGCAGAACTTTTGAAGGTGCGGTCGAGGACGGCGCCCCAGTCATCCCCCAGGATCCAGCCCCCTCCTTTCGGGATCGCCTTTCCCATTTCCACCGTGCTTGGTCCCTTATAACTTCGGACCGTTGGGTCCTTCGCACGGTGGACAGGGGATACGCTATCCAGTTTTCTTCAATCCTCCCCTCCTCCCCCCCTTCCCCGTCCCTCTTCAGGGACCCTTCTCACGAGCAACTTCTTATACAGGAAGTTTCTACGCTCCTTGCTATGGGGGCCATAGAGGAGGTTCCAGTGGAGTTAAGGGGCAGGGGATTTTATTCCCGGTACTTCCTCATTCCCAAGTCCAAAGGAGGTCTGCGACCCATCTTGGACTTGCGCGGACTCAACAAATTCGTAGTAAAGTTGAAGTTCCGCATGGTCTCTCTGGGGGCCATTATCCCTTCCCTCGATCCTGGAGACTGGTTCGCCGCCCTCGACATGAAAGACGCATACTTTCACATCGCAATTTACCCACCTCACAGACGCTTCCTGCGATTCGTGGTAAGCACGGTGCACTACCAATTTGCAGTCCTTCCCTTCGGCCTATCCTCGGCCCCAAGAGTGTTCACGAAATGTATGGCTGTCGTGGCAGCGTACCTTCGTCGGCAAGGGATACAGGTGTTCCCGTACCTAGACGACTGGCTGGTACGCGGTCGCACCAAAGAGCAAGTTCGAGCTCACGTCCACATAATAGTGCACACATTCAACAAGTTGGGCATCCTACTCAACAAGGACAAATCCACTCTAGAACCTACCCAGAGAATAGAATTCATCGGCGCAGTTCTAGACTCCAGACGTGCACAAGCCATCCTGCCAGACAACCGCTTTTGCACCATCACGAGCCTCATTCAAGGGCTCAAGGCCTTCCCAACTACCACGGTCAGGTCGTGCCTTACCCTGCTGGGTCACATGGCTTCCTGCACGTACGTAACCAGGCATGCCAGACTTCGGCTTCGCCCACTCCAGACCTGGGTGTCATCAATATACCACCCACATCGGGACAGCCTGAACATGGTGGTCACGGTCCCGAACTCGGTCCTGACCTCCCTCACCTGGTGGCTAGATCGCAATGTGGTTTGCGAGGGGATGCCATTTCACGCCCCACAACCCTCTCTGCACCTGGTCACAGACGCTTCATCTCTGGGTTGGGGCGCCCATCTCAACGAGCACCATACCCAGGGCCTGTGGACTGCACCTCAGCTAGCCCTGCACATCAATGTTCGGGAACTGATGGCGGTGCGCCTGGCGTGCCAGGCTTTTCTCAATCTCCTACGTGGCCGCTGTGTGTTAGTTCTCATCGACCACACCACGGCCATGTTTGACATCAACAAGCAAGGAGGAGCACGCTCGTCAATTCTATGCCAAGAGGCCATTCGCCTGTGGGACTTCTGCATCGCCCACTCAATCCATCTCACGGCATCGTTCCTCCCTGGAGTCCAGAACACTTTAGCGGACAGACTCAGCAGGTCCTTTCAGACGCACGAGTGGTCTATCCGTCCGGACATCATACATTCCGTTTTCCAGAAGTGGGGGTTTCCCCAGATAGACCTGTTTGCATCTCGAGACAACAGGAAGTGTCATGTGTTCTGCTCTCTGCAAGGTCGAGCTCCAGGCTCCCTCTCGGATGCGTTTCTCCTTCCCTGGAAAGACCACCTGTTTTATGCCTTTCCTCCGTTTCCTCTGGTCCACAAGGTACTGCTCAAATTGCGCAGAGACCAGGCACAGGTAATTCTGGTCGCTCCAGCGTGGCCGAGACAACATTGGTACACGACACTGTTGCAACTCTCGGTTCAGACACCGATCCCGCTTCCATTATGTCCGGATCTCATCTCTCAGGACCACGGCCGGCTGCGTCACCCCGACCTGCAATCACTCCACCTCACGGCGTGGCTGCTCCATGGTTCACCCAGGCAGAGCAGCAATGCTCGCACTCTGTCCAACAGATTCTGCTGAGCAGTAGGAAGCCCTCAACACGGACCACGTACCTGGCCAAGTGGAAGCGGTTCTCCTGTTGGTGCGAACAACGAGCCACGTCCCCGTTGCAGGCACCTATTCCTCTCATTTTGGAATATCTCCTCTCCCTAAAACAGCAGGGGTTGGCGATATCTTCAATTAGAGTTCACCTGGCCGCTATATCGGCCTTTCACCCAGGGGAACTCGCGTCTTCGGTATTCTCTAACCCGATGGTCGTTAGATTCCTCAAGGGCTTAGACCGGATGTACCCACAACAACGTCAGCCCGTTCCGACGTGGGACCTCAACCTGGTTCTCTCCAAGCTCACAGGTCCTCCATTCGAGCCACTGGCCACCTGTTCACTTTTGTACCTATCCTGGAAGACAGCCTTCCTCGTAGCCATCACCTCAGCAAGGCGCGTTTCTGAACTCAGGGCGCTTACATCCGAGCCCCCTTACACGGTTTTCCATAAGGATAAAGTGCAGCTTCGTCCACATCCTGCCTTTCTCCCTAAGGTGGTTTCTCCTTTTCATATCAACCAGGATATATTTCTCCCGGTCTTTCATCCTAAACCACATGCTACTCGCCAGGATCAACGTTTGCATTCTCTGGACGTACGCAGGGCCCTGGCCTTCTATATTGACCGCACAAGGCACTTTAGAAAGACGACGCAACTCTTCGTTGCAGTGGCCGACCGAATGAAAGGCTCACCGGTCTCCTCACAACGCCTATCCTCCTGGATTAGGTCTTGCATCCGGACTTGCTATGACCTGGCAGGTGTCTCAGCACCGCACCTCACCGCTCACTCCACGAGGGCCCAAGCTTCCTCGACTGCTTTCCTGGCGCAAGTTCCGATCCAGGACATTTGTAGAGCGGCGGTTTGGTCATCAGTCCACACGTTTACAGCTCACTATGCACTAGTGCAGCAGTCCAGGGACGATGCTGCCTTCGGATCAGCGGTTTTGCACACAGCAATGTCTCACTCCGACCCCACCACCTAAGTTGGGCTTGGGAGTCACCTAATGGAATGGATATGAGCAAGCACTCGAAGAAGAAAAGACGGTTACTCACCGTTGTAACTGTTGTTCTTCGAGATGTGTTGCTCATATCCATTCCAAACCCGCCCCCCTTCCCCACTGTCGGAGTAGCCGGCAAGAAGGAACTGAGGGGGCGCCGGGTCGGCTGGGGTATATATTCAGCGCCATGAAGGCGCCACTCTAGGGGGCTCCACAGCCGACCCGCCGGTGTTGCTAGGGTAGAAAATTTTCCGACGATCGTGCACGCGGCGCGCGCACACCTAATGGAATGGATATGAGCAACACATCTCGAAGAACAACAGTTACAACGGTGAGTAACCGTCTTTTCTTTCCCTGCTCCTGGGCTGGCTCTATAGGCAGGGAGCTAACCAAGGAACTACAGCTCCCAGGGCCCCCTGCTGGTTCTCAGCTCCCAGGCTGGCTCCCTGCCGCCCCTGCAAATGGGCTGCCCCAAGCACCTGCTTGCTTTGCTGGTGCCTAGAGCCGCCCCGGCCCGGGAGCATGTAACAATGAGTAGATTTGTTTATGATTGGCATAGTCAGGAGGATTGAATTCCCCCTGTGATCCCTGAGGGCTGATGGAAGTCTTGGTTGTTGAAGGAAGGGTCTGTCCACCGAAGTGGGTGTATCGAAGGACCAAGCTGGTCACTGGATTTCCCACTTCAGTTCCAGGGACTGGTTAAGCAGCCAAAGCAGTTCTAGGGGTTTCTCCAGCAGCTCCTAGAAAAAGCAGAAGGAAGTGCATGCACAGCAGCAGCAATACCTGTGAGAGATCCTGCAAAGGGAAATCAACCCAGGGTCTGCTATGCCAATGGACAAAAAGAGCAGAGAAGGAGAGCGCGCCTGGGCTGTGCCGAGAAGGTTAGCCCAGGGAGAAGGGCATGAGAAAGTGTACAAGCATGGCCTAATACCAAGATGGGGACAAGAGTTCTTTGTTTTGGGTGCAGAGAAACAGGCCATATCAAAAGATAGGGCCCGCTTAGGAAATTGCTGAGTGGCAAAATGAGGGGCCAAAGCCCCAAGAAGGTAGAAAGAAAGGAGGTGTCCTCTGACACAAACCCACATGCGGCAGGCAAGGTGGAGGTGGCAGGGATGGCCGTGAACCTTGCAGACCCTCCACCAACACACCCTGTCGAGTGCTGCAAGGGGTGAAGGACGAAATGGTTGGCCCAGAGATGAAGCAGACTGAAGTAGGGACAAACACAAGGATGGAGCAGTCCATGGTGGGTTTTCAGACCCTGTGACAGGGTCTGCTTACCCCGCACTAGCCCAGACAGGGTTAAGCCCATATTATTGACAGCGGAAGTCCCGCCTCCCCGGCGAGACTGGGTGTGCTCCAAGTGCTCTAGCAGTAGAAAGGGAGGAAGCCCAGCTTATTCTGGGCTGGAGGCTGCAGGGGAATGACCTGTCTGGGAAGCTCCTGCGAAGGGCCAGCCACAGCCCCTGACTGCGCCAGGATTCAGAGCCTCCCTGGGCCCACCTGCACCCCGGCGACTGGAGGAGCCACCGGAGGTGACCAGACCCACTGACCACAGAGAACCCAGCATCTCATGGGAGATCCCAATACAGACTCTGGTAGGAAGTGACTCAGGGAGGGTGACGGAGTGGTACCTCCCACCCAGGAAACCTCAGCATGTTTCGGTAGGCTGAGTCAGTGGCAAGTCGCTATGCTACTGTTAGGGCCCTGGGTTGGTGTCTGGTGGAGTTGGGGGCCCAGGCCCCGCTTCCGGGGCCACCACAACCCTTGGTGGGTGCCCCACCATTATAGACTCTGGCCGTTAGGCCCCACTGCCCCGCACCGAAGGGCGGCTTTATAGACTCTGGCCACTAGGCCCCGCTGCCCTGCACCGAAGGGTTTCTTTATAATCTCTGTGTGGGAGATTATGTTGCCCCTCTGTGGGGAATCCCTTCCTTGCAGATGGTGTGCTTTGGTTCCTGGACTCTGCCAGGAAGCCCAGCTCCCATCCCTAGCAGCTTGGCTGTTCCCTATCATGCTGTGCACCAGGCCCTCTGCAGAGAGCTGCTCTGGGCAAGGACTGCAGAGCCAGCTATCATCCTGGCCGGTGTAGCTCCAGGTTCCATAACCCTGACCCCTGGTCTCCCTCCGCTGACAGGCTCTGAAGAAGGCCTGCCCAGAGACATGGATGACATGCTGAAGAGCTTGCTGACAGCAACCCCCAGCACAGACAAACTCCAGCACATCTTGGAGATGAGCAGAATGGGCAGGGGCAGCAGGACTTTTACCTTAGCCATGGGGAGGCCCGGAAATGAGCGACTGGATGATCCATGTTTCTATTGTGTCCTGCTGCCTGAGAGCCATTGGGCCACCGTGGTCAGGGCAGTCAGTGCAGAGCAGTGTTGGGGCCCTTCCTCCTTCAGGGACAGAGGGAAGGCGCTGGTGCTTGACAACAGGTCTCTGCCTGGTTCTGTTGAGCACTAACTCCAAGGCTCCAGGCAGGCTTGCAGAGTGAGAGCATCAGACCCCTGTGAGGTCCAGGAGAAGGTCCTCAGAGAAGAGCACTGGCTCCTTCCTAGGAAGCTGCTGAGATTCTCAAGGAGGGATTCATCTCTTCTCTCCCATGGACACAGAGGATTGTAAGGAGCAGGGCGTTGTCCTTTGTCCAACAGAGACCTGTCCTTGCTCTAGCCATTGATGGACCTATCCTCTATGAACTTACCTAATTCTTTGTTGAACCCTGTTATAGTCTTGGTCTTCACAACATCCTCTGGCAAGGAGTTCCACAGGTTGACTGTGCGTTGTGTAAACAAACAAATACTTCCTTTTTTTAGTTTTAAACCTGCTGCTTATTAATTTCATTTGGTGACCCCCAGTTCTTGAATGATGAGAAGGAGTAAATAACACTTCCTTATTTACTTTCTCCACACCAGTCATCATTTTATAGACCTCTATCATATCCCCCCTTAGTCGTCTCTTTTCTAAGCTGAAAAGTCCCTGTCTTCTTAATCTTTCCTCATTTGGCCGCTGTTCCATACCCCTAATAATTTTTGTTGCCCTTTTCTGAACCCAATTCCATTATATCTTTCAAAGACGGGGAGACCACATCTGCACACAGTGGGAGTACCATGAATTTATAGAGAGGCAATATGATATTTTCTGTCTTATCTATCCCTTTCTTAATGATTCCCAACATTTTGTTCAAATTTGTTGACTGCCACTGCACACTGAGTGGATGTTTTCAGAGAACTATCCACAATGACTCCAAGATCTCTTTCTTGAGTGATAACAGCTCACAGGAGCAGCCACACTCCAGCACTCCACCTGGCAGCCTGCTGAAAATTGCTTAGCGAGGACCCATGAAGTTCAGCCCCAGTTTAAGGCTCCACTCCTGAGGTCCTATTGGAGGAGTCCCAGAGAAGCTAATTGGCCCCTGGCCCTGCTTAAGGCAGCAGCAGGAACAGGAAGCTGACTGAACACCAGGACTGCTCCCTGTTCTGGACCGTGCGCTGCCCCTTTCTGCTGCCGCTCCCCTGGCTTGATTTCCTGGCATCTGATTTGTGGTTGTGTGTATTATCCACCAGGCAAAGTATTAACAACTTCAACAGAACTTTATTTACAGTGCAAGTCTCTTCTCCAAGCTGTAGCTGCACACTCTGTAACTCTCCCAGCCTCCTCAACTCCTCCCCCCTCCTTCCTGATTCCTGTCCTTTCAGACTCCCAACAGCCAGTGCTCCCAGTTCTAATAATTACAAGCAGCATCTAAACACCACATTCCCGCCTCTCTTAAGAAACTTTCCAAATTAAAATAAACATTGTTGTTCTAACCAGAGGAACAAATATGAAACAAGACACTATACTGTTGGCAGGAATATTACACTGAAAACACTGTAGATACTACATAACATAGTCTTTAGTCCAGGCAGGTGGTCGTCTGGGTCTGACAGGCCGTCTCTCAAGCCCCGGTTCCAGTGCAATGTCTTGTTGTGTTGGTTCTACAGTGAAGTCATCCAATGCAGACTGGGTATTGGCATAATCTCCTCTTGGTGCATGGGCAGGTGCAAGATAAGAAGCATTCCATACCTGCCCATCAGAAAGTCGATAGGTGTAAGGTCCCTTCTTCTTTATGATTTTAAGAGGAGCTGTGAATTTATGGTTCCCTTTGCGTAAGATTCCAGGTTTTCGTATTCTAACGAAGGAACCACACTCAAACTTTGGTTCCTTAGCACCCCGCCGTTTGTCTGTAAAAGCCTTAGACTTTGCTTGGTTTTGTTCAATTGTCTTTCTCACATCACCCCTGTTTGGGGCATCAGGTCCAGCCTGTGAAATTGTATGCCCCAGAAAGGAGAGTTCAGTTTGTCTAAATTTGCATTTGGACCTATTGAGCTTGAGGCCTGCTTTGCTGATGCAGTTTAGTACAGACTGCAGTTTATTGTCATGCTCCTCAGTAGTATTTCCAAACACAATAATATCATCCAAATAGCACTGAACTCCATGTTGATTCTTCAGAATCAATGACATCATTTTTTGAAAGGCACTTGGGGCTCATGCGAGACCGTATGGAACACGTTTAAAACGAAATAGTCCCTCATGTGTAATAATTGCTGTGAGGTCTCTGCTACCTTCATGCAACATAACCTGGTGGTATGTTCTACTCTGCAAATCAAGAGTAGAAAACATCTTTGCTCCGCGGAGTTCTGCAAATACTTCCTCTATGTGAGGAAGAGGATGACTGTCAATCACAATAGCTTTATTTGGCTCCCTTAAGTCCACACAAAGGCGAATGTCTCCACCCTTCTTCTGCATCATTACTATAGGTGAAACCCATTCCGAGGAGTTAATCTCTTCAATAATGTCCTTTTGAACAAGTTTTCTACGTTCCTCTGAAACAGCTTCCCTGACTGAAAATGGTAAGCGCCGTAATTTCTGTCGTACAGGCAACACATTATTCCGCATTTTAACTTTATGCAGAAACCCATAAGCACAGCTGAGTTTCTCCTCAACCTGGAGTTGGGTCCCAGCTGAAACTGGTGTGTGTACCGCAAGAGTGCTTTGCTGAGGAAGATCAATTCGTCCATTAACTACCCTGAGATTTAAAGCAGCTAATAAATCTCTGCCAAGGATAGCAGTGCCTTTGTGGACAATGTAGAACTCCACAGTTACACAGCGATCACCAAAAGTAACTATTGCTGGCAGGCAGCCATGTACTGGAATATGGTTTTTCAAATAGCATACCAAGTGAAGTTTGGGTTCAGTAAGAGGCACATCTTTAAAGTAATGCAAATAGATGGAATCAGGTAGTATAGATACTGCTGAGCCAGTGTCCAACATTAGCTGAATAGAGTGTGATTTGCCTGAAGGTATGGCAGAAACATTTACAGTGCACTTGATCTGTTCTGGAATATGTGCAGTAGTGATTTTGTCTACACTCAGCACAGTAACATCTGGTAGTGTAACTGCATGCACCTGTTGATTGAACTGGCTACTGCAACATACTTTAGCAAAATGCCCAATCTTTTTGCAATGATTGCACCGAGCTACTTTTGCTGGACATCCTGTGTAGCTTGCAAGATGTTATGGGGATCCACAGCGAAAGCATGCTTTTACTGTATTTTGCATTCGCTGATTCAGTGGCTTTTCATTAGTTTTCCTTTTGCAATTGAAAGGTTTCAGAGTAGCAGCCGTGTTAGTCTGTATCCGCAAAAAGAAGAACAGGAGGACTTGTGGCACCTTAGAGACTAACAAATTTATTAGAGCATAAGCTTTCGTGGACTACAGCCCACTTCTTCGGATGCATATAGAATGGAACATATATTGAGGAGATATATATACACACATACAGAGAGCATAAACAGGTGGGAGTTGTCTTACCACCTCTGAGAGGCCAATTAATTAAGAGAAAAAAACTTTTGAAGTGATAATCAAGCTAGCTTACTACAGACAGACAGTTAGATAACAAGTGTGAGAATACTTACAAGGGGAGACAGATTCAATGTCTGTAATGGCTCAGCCATTCCCAGTCCTTATTCAAACCGGAGTTGATTGTGTCTAGTTTGCATATCAATTCTAGCTCAGCAGTTTCTCGTTGGAGTCTGTTTTTGAAGTTTTTCTGTTGTAATATAGCCACCCGCAGGTCTGTCACTGAATGACCAGACAGGTTAAAGTGTTCTCCCACTGGTTTTTGAGTATTTTGATTCCTGATGTCAGATTTGTGTCCATTAATTCTTTTGCGTAGAGACTGTCCGGTTTGGCCAATGTACATGGCAGAGGGGCATTGCTGGCACATGATGGCATATATCACATTGGTAGATGTGCAGGTGAACGAGCCCCTGATGGTATGGCTGATGTGATTAGGTCCTATGATGATGTCACTGGAATAGATATGTGGACAGAGTTGACATCGGGGTTTGTTACAAGGATAGGTTCCTGGGTTAGTGGTTTTGTTCAGTGATGTGTGGTTGCTGGTGAGTATTTGCTTTAGGTTGGGGGGTTGTCTGTAAGCGAGGACAGGTCTGTCTCCCAAGATCTGTGAGAGTAAAGGATCATCTTTCAGGATAGGTTGTAGATCTCTGATGATGCGCTGGAGAGGTTTTAGTTGGGGGCTGAAGGTGACAGCTAGTGGTGTTCTGTTATTTTCTTTGTTGGGCCTGTCTTGTAGGAGGTGACTTCTGGGTACTCGTCTGGCTCTGTCAATCTGTTTTTTCACTTCAGCAGGTGGGTATTGTAGTTTTAAGAATGCTTGATAGAGATCTTGTAGGTGCTTGTCTCTATCCGAGGGATTGGAGCAAATGCGGTTATATCTTAGAGCTTGGCTGTAGACAATGGATCGTGTGGTGTGTCGTTCACCTGCACATCTACCAATGTGATATATGCCATCATGTGCCAGCAATGCCCCTCTGCCATGTACATTGGCCAAACCGGACAGTCTCTACGCAAAAGAATTAATGGACACAAATCTGACATCAGGAATCAAAATACTCAAAAACCAGTGGGAGAACACTTTAACCTGTCTGGTCATTCAGTGACAGACCTGCGGGTGGCTATATTACAACAGAAAAACTTCAAAAACAGACTCCAACGAGAAACTGCTGAGCTAGAATTGATATGCAAACTAGACACAATCAACTCCGGTTTGAATAAGGACTGGGAATGGCTGAGCCATTACAGACATTGAATCTGTCTCCCCTTGTAAGTATTCTCACACTTGTTATCTAACTGTCTGTCTGTACTAAGCTAGCTTGATTATCACTTCAAAAGTTTTTTTCTCTTAATTAATTGGCCTCTCAGAGGTGGTAAGACAACTCCCACCTGTTTATGCTCTCTGTATGTGTGTATATATATCTCCTCAATATATGTTCCATTCTATATGCATCCGAAGAAGTGGGCTGTAGTCCACGAAAGCTTATGCTCTAATAAATTTGTTAGTCTCTAAGGTGCCACAAGTCCTCCTGTTCTTCCTTTTGCAATTGTTTGTCTGCAGTGATAGTGAACTTTTCTGCAAAGGAGTCACAGCCTGGACTGGGCCTCTTGTACCCTGACTCATTATTTTGGCTTCAGCTGTAGCTGACTCAATCTGAGTAGCAATGGTTATTGCTTTTTCTAGTGTAAGTTGTGGTTCTAGAAGTAAGCGTTCTCTTACATGAAGAACTGTTGTTTTCTCAATGAGCTGGTCTCTAATCATCGCATCTGCCATATTCCCAAAGTCACAAGTTACAATCAGACTCCTCAGGGAAGCCATATACTGCATTATAGTCTCCCCTGGTTTCTGCTCACGCTGGCGAAATCTGTAGCGATTAGCTACTACATTCACTTTTGGCACAAAAAAGTTCTTTAATGCAGTGAGTGCAGTCTCATATTTATCATCTGCAAGGGGAAAAGTGTAAAATATACACTGCCCTTCTGCTCCAAGGCAGTGGATTAGCAGAGCACGCTTTCTTACTTCAGAAATCTCTGTAGCACTGATTGTAAGCAGATAAGTCTCAAACATACGGATCCAGGCAGTAAAAGCAATTGGAGGCTCACCTGGACTTTGCAGAAAGGGTGCAGGTGGGTTCAGAGGCAGAAGATCCATCCTCATCGCCAAAATGTTGTATCCACCAGGCAAAGTATTAACAACTTCAACAGAACTTTATTTACAGTGCAAGTCTCTTCTCCAAGCTGAAGCTGCACCCTCTGTAACTCTCCCAGCCTCCTCAACTCCGCCCCCTCCTTCCTGTTTCCTGTCCTTTCAGACCCCCCAACAGCCAGTGCTCCCAGTTCTAATAATTACAAGCAGCATCTAAACACCACATTGTGATCACAAGTTTCTTTTGCTTCTGATCTTCCAGTATCCTGACCAAGCTGACTCTCGACTCCTGTCATGTGAGTGTGGACTCTGGCTCTGACCAGTAGGTCTGGCTGCCCTTGACCCAGCTGTGACATTGACTTTTGTACAATTTCTCCAATGCCCTTTTCTGCTCTCCAGCAAGATACACCAGTACCTTGCCTCCCAAAATCCTAGTTGCCGGCTATTCAAGGGTGAGAGGGGTAGTGCTTGTATTTCCCCCACCCCCAGCCCAGCGGCTTTTCCTATGGGAATCTCCCTAGAGCAGAGGAGAAATGTGCTCTTCTCTTAGGATCAGTCCCAGCAGTAATTCCACCCACCCTGGCCTCAGCTCAGCTACTGTGTTTACCTGGGATCAGGGACCAATTTTGAAGCCCTTACTGTTAGAGGTGGGAGCAGAGCCTGAAGCTCCAGCAGTTTTCACCAAAGCACACCATCCAGTCTTTCTGTGGTCTGACTAGGGCTCCCCATCCATCTTGGAGCTGAACACCAGATGGGAGCTGATCAGGGCCAGCTCCAGGCACCAGCCGAGCAAGCTCGTGCTTGGGGCAGCAGATTCTAAGGGGCGGCATTCCGTCCGCCTTTTTTTTTTTCTTTTTCGTTTTGGTTTGCCGCTCGAGCCGCCCTGTAGGGGGCGGCGGCGTGGAGGAGGGGAGTGCCCTGCAGCAAACTCGGCAGGGCAGCCCGCGTCCTTCCCTCCCAGCCGACTGGAGTGGCGCAGAGCCCTCCCGGCAGGTGGCGCGGCAGGAAGGGCCGCGTGGTGAGTGCCCCGCTGAAGCCCTGGCCGCCCCACTTCTGTCTCTCCCCCCCACTCCCTCTCCTTCCCCTCCCCGCTAGACCAAGCGTGCACTCTGCTGCACGTCTGCAGCACAGGGAATCCTCCTGCACCCTGGCTCCGGCTGCCCTGCCGTTTTGGGGGGGTTTTTTTCTGCTTTGCTGCTCCGGCCACCCCACAGGTGGTTTTTGTGTGTGTGTGTGTGCTTTGCCGCTCTGGCCACCCTGCAGGGGTGTGTGTGGGGGCGTGCGCGCTTGGCCGGTCCGCAGGTGTGGGTTTTTTTTTTTTTTTTGCTTCGCTACTCCGCCCACACACCCCCGCAGGTTTTTTTGTTTTTTGCTTGGGGTTGCAAAAAAGCCAGAGCCGGCCCTGGAGCTGATAGATTGTCCTTGGTGGGCCATGTTCTTGTGTGTGATGGTGCTGTGTGCCAGAGAGGGCCAGGAGCAGATGCACCACGCATGGCCAGGACCGGGCTAAACAGCCTGTAATGCTAGGTGAGTCAACCATGGCCACATATAGACACCTTGGGCATCCATGGGGACTGAATCTGGGTGCTTCACTGCTAAGAGCACAACTCACCCCAGTTTGAGTCATTACGGTAGTGACCCCTGCCAGCCCCTCTGAGGGGGGTCCGTATTGTCTCTCTAAGCTGGCGCACTGGGATGGAAAGCAATTGGCTGCAAGGTCACACACAAGGTCATGCCAGAGGCAGGAACGAAGCCTGGTACTGATACCAGTCCAGCTCCAACCACTAGATACCACCCACTTCCAAAGCCAGAGAACCCAGGAGCCCTGACTCGGACAGCTAGGCCTTAAATGACAAGACCAACCCCCCTCCCACTCAGGAAGCCATAGAAGGGACCATCTGCTGAGCTCCCCTTTGCAATGCTGCTGTCAGAGACCATTGCTAGTGGATGCCAAGTGACTGAGCAGGGAACTCCTTGAGAGACTCCTAGAGACTTGCAGGTGTTTCACTGTGACCCTCTGGGAGCCATGGAAAGAGCGCTGCATTGAAGAGACTCTCCTGCTCTAACAAAGGGTTTCTGTTCTCCTAACTAGTCAGCCAGTGAGGCCAGTTTGCAGAATGTGGAAGAGCTGTTTGGCGATGGGTTGAAGGATTCACTGTGTAGATGGCAGCAGCTGCAGTGCCTGGGGTGTCCATGGGCCAAGCCTCCACTCCTGACACTCCAAGCTAATTTCCCACTGCTCTCAGTGGGGCTTTGGCTTTAGCTGCTGGGCCTGCGTGCCTAGACAGAAGACTCAGGTATTTCCACAGGTTGCTCAATGGCAAATGCAGCCACCCAAAGAAGTGAAGAAGAATGGAAATGAAAGAGCAAAGCTGGACCATCCGCTGAGCTGCTGCAATCAAGTGAGCAGAGCCGGGGAGAGAAGAGGGAGAACTCGAAGGTAGCTGGCAGCAGTAGGGAGGAAAAGCCAGGAGAGTAGAAATAAAGAGTTAATGATGCGGGCTTTGTCTTGTGTGGTGAAGGGTTGAAAACGGGTCTCTACTATCACACTAA
Organism: Chrysemys picta bellii; assembly: GCF_011386835.1. Taxonomy (NCBI): domain Eukaryota; kingdom Metazoa; phylum Chordata; order Testudines; family Emydidae; genus Chrysemys; species Chrysemys picta. The sequence goes on along the minus strand of NW_027052750.1, from coordinate 235,089 downwards.
ACTTTGAAATAGCCGTGTGTGATGAAAGGGCAGGACTATAAAGGGAAGAGGTAACTCTAGGGGCTTGAATTCCCAGATCCTGTCGCTATTGCGTGCTTCTACCAGCCGATCTCAACCCAACAAATCCCTGAGGTGGTAGCAGTAGTGAGCTCTTGTCCTCTTTTTCTGGACTAGCCACCAGAAAAAGAACACGATACATGTGGCCAAGGAAATAGAGAGGCATGGGGGTCACTTGCAGTGTTGCCTGTTAACATGGCTCTTGTGGGGGAGCACCGCAGGTTATATTAGACTAGGTAGGAGCCACATGTCTCCAAACCTGCACATCCCGAGACTCCAGAGACCTCTCTCCAGATCCCAGAGTTTCCTCAGAGTCCTAAGGAGCCAGATGGAATCTGGCCTCTCCCCTCTCCCCCCCGCCCCCCAGCTCAGCAGTCCAGAAAAAGCTATTTGTAGACATGTTGTGTGTCCTCTGCCACACTCACCTGTTGCTGACTAATGCAGTCACAGAGTCCAGGCTCAGTGTCATGCATTCCTCTGGGCTGTGACAAGCAGGAGGACGTGAGCTGCAATGGATCCCCCTGTGCATTGGCTGAGTGGGTAACCTCTCTACTGCCATATCTGGTTTCCAGCCCACACGCACTAAGGAGGAGGGTGAGGGACTTACCCCAAAAGTGGGTGTGGGAAGAAGCAGAGTGAAGAGGTGATCAGAGAACCATCCCATAGCATTCCTCCTAGAGTCACTCCAACAACCCCCTGGCTCCTTCCTGCCGTAGGCCACAGCCCCTAGGTTCCATAGGGAATTTCTGAATTAACCCTCTAGAAAGCTGCCTCTGGCTCTACAAGCTCTCACACAGCCCTGTCACCAGAGGTAAGGAATAAGGTCCTGCCCCCCGCAACTGCTTGGGGGAATCCGCTCAGAGAAATCAGTGCAGGGCTTTATGCATCTCTACAAACAGATCACTTTGTGTGGTGTTGTCAAGAAGCTGCACACTCCTTGGCAGCTCTTTTTAGAGCAACATTAACTCCCACAGGGATTTCTGCTCTAAATGCTCTGGGCCTGAGGGAAAGATTCTGTGGAAAACAGGCCTTTCCCTTGCTCCAATCCAGGCTCTGCTGTTCTGATGCTGCAGAGCCGATAGGGAAGGTGTGAGGGTTCCTGGGCAGCATGGTTCTCTTTCTTTCCCGGTACTTTCCAATGGAGGGAAGAAAGGGAGACATGAGATGGAGTCTCTCCCTGGCTTACAGATAACCCATTCTGCAGTAACACAAGTGTGGACTCAGGGGAATGCTGTGCTGCGGAGCATGTGCCCTGCAAGATATCACTCATGAAGGGAAGCAACACTGCTCTTGGCACTGGAATCTGGGCAATAAGGAAGAGAAGTTGGAAATTCTCCCTGGGGAGGGGAAATGGGGAAACCCAGTGGGATGATGTGTATGACTGGAATGTTCGTGTCGCTGTGACGTTCCCTTCTGGTGTTATCTGGACCAGTGATATACTAGGCCACTCCAATCCTTGACTCTGGGAGCCAGCCTTACCCTGCTCTGCTGTGAAAACCCCACTCCTGGGCTTTTCACCCACAGCCTCTCGCATGTAAGCTGCTCCCAGCTACTCGCAAGCGAATGACACCAGCCAATATCTCCAGTCCCAGACGCAACCCTAGAAACCTCCATCTTGCAGTGTCCAGTTATGCCCACTGGATGCTGCAAGGTTATATAAGTTCGTCAATTTAACAAAGAAATTGATATGCACCAGGCTTGCTATCACAAGGGGAGCCTCCGACACACTTCAAACCAAACACACTGCTTCACGTAGAATAAACAAACAGATTTATTAACTATAAGTGATTATAAGTCAAAGCATAACAAGTCAGATTTGGTCAAATGAAATAAAAGCAAAACGCTGATCTTAACACTTTCAATGTCCTTAAAAATGCTTCTCACCACAGGCTGGCTGATTACTTTTCAGTCAGGCTCTCCCCTTTGATCAACATTTCAGTTGCTTGATGGTAGTGGTGTCTGTAGATGTAGGTGGAAGAGAGAGAGCATGGCCTTTCTTTCCTTCTGACTTTGCTCCCCGTCCCCTTCAGAGTCAGGTGAGCATTACCTCATCGCAGTCCCAACCTGCCTAAAGGAACAGGGTGACTCCCTTGAGGGTCTAATAACAGATTATTTTGTTGCTGCCTGCCTAAGCCAGTTTCCATTGTTCCTGTGAGGCTGGGCTGGAGCTATCTCTAGACCAGATCCTGCATTCCCTGGGCACTCTAATTCCCTTTGGCTTTGGGAGGTGCACAAGGAAAGTAGGTGCAGGTCTGAAAAGCAAATTCATATTCCCCCAGCAACACCAAAACCACAGCAGTACTCAGAAATTCGAAAGCCACTAACAGTGGGGAAACCTCGGGAAAAGTTCCCCAAAGCCCTAGCTACAAAATAAAATATTGATCATTATTAATGCAGTTTGTTAAAGAACAAAGGCCCAGTGAGGAATCAACTGCAGGAGACATAAGCCATTCAAAACTACATAAAGTACAGTGAATATGATCCAGGCGTAAATCAACATCTCTTCATTTCCATGGCATTAGCATGATTTACACCCGCTGAGAATCTGGCCCATTATGTGTTTGCACATGTTTGATGGGAGGTTGGATTGGTAAACAAAAGCACAATGTTGTCAAGAGGGTAATAATTACTAGGAAATTACTAGTTCTAAAATACATGGCTGGCAATGTGCTCCCTTGCCTCTCTTAACAGCTGTATGGAACTAACAAATCTTAAAAAAAGGCAACATATCAGTGAAATCAGTCGGGGGGAGGGTCAAAAGTTATCCAAAAAAACTGTTTTTTGATGGAAACAGGTTTTCAACTAATAAACATTTTTCACAAAAAGGATCTGCTTTCTGTGGAAAAACTCAAATACTGCAAACTCAAAAGATTTTGGCCCAAAAACAGATGATTTTGGGCGTGGATCAAATTTTGGGAGGGGTTTCAGCTGAAAATTATCAGGTTTTGAATTTTTGCAGGAAAAAATATCAAAATTTTCTGCAAGAAGAAAACCAGCCCATTTTTCTTTCAGACAGGGCTGGCTCTGCCCAAGTGCTGGCAAAGTCCACAGTTCCCACTGACTTCAATACAACAGTGGGCACTCAACTCTGGAAAAATCAAGCCCTTAGAGCTGCTCCTAGAGCGGGGAACTGTATCTAAACCCGCTACGGTTTTCTAGCCATGTATTTTTTTAATGAGAAAATAAAAACATTTGCAAGGAAGGGAGCTTGCAGGGACCGCCCCACGAGCCCTGAGCTCAGCGTTACGCGGGGGCTCGCTGTCTGCCAGGGAACTGAGTCTTTGAGTTCACTTGGCTGCTGCCAGGGGGACGGGACAGCTCCTCTGCACTGGGCATCTCTGGAGCTGCAGGCGCCTGGCGTGGCCTTGGGGCTCTGGCTGCCCCTGTGTTCTCCACACGTTGGGTGGCCCCCGCTCACCTTGAGGCCTGGCGGCTCCCGCAGGTCCCACCGGCAGGCACAGCAGCAGGATGCCCATGATGCCGGTCACCTTCCTGGCCATGGTGTTCAGTCCCCGCAGGACTGGAGCCCGCCGGGCTGGGGCTGGGGCTGCTGCATTAGCAGGCGGGGCTTCCTCCTCCTTCCTGGTGCGCTGCCCGGGGCCTGAGATGGGCCAGGAGCCCGGATGCTGCGGCAGGGGGCACAGGTGATCGGCCCATGGCTCCTCCTCCCGGGACTGCTGCAGCGTCGGTGTTTGACACAGGCCATTGGAAATTGGAAAGGTGCAGGAAAGAGCCACAAATACGATCCAAGGGGCTGGAGAAAATGTCTGATGGGGAGAGATTTACAGAGCTGAATCTATTGAATATCACAAAAAGAAGATCAGAAGTGACTTGATTACAGAGCATAAATACCATCCCAGGGAGAGACTCCCGGGTACTAAAAGGCTCTTTAGCCCAGCAGAGACCACCAGAACAAAAACCAATGGCTGGAAGTTAGAGCCAGACTAATTCAAATGAGAAATAAGCATATACGCTGACTTTTATTTTTCCTGGTGGGTGCTCCATCCTCACTGCACCCCAAGGCCCCCCCACTCCACCTCCTCCCTCGAGGCCCCGCCCTCACTCTGCCTCTTCCTGCCTCTGCTCTGCCCTCTCCTCCGAGGCCCCATGCCAGCTGCCAAACAGCTGAATGGCAGCCCAGCTGTGACTGGTGGGTGTTGACCACCCCTGCTATTTTTTTCCATGGGTGCTTGAGCCCTGGAGCACCAATGGAGTCAGTGCCTATGCCTGATTCTCTTCTCACTTGTAGCCGTGTAAATCAGGAGCAACCCTAAGGAAATCAGTTAATGAACCCCAGCGGTTCACCAGCCTGGGAAGAGCCTAATGAGTGGCTGTGGTTCAATAACAGATATAAACCCAGTCTGACAAGCCAGAGAAGGCACGTCAGACTGGCAGTGCCAGCAGGAATCTGAAACACACTTCTTGAGTTGAAGAGGGTACTCAGCAGGGGTAAGGCTGACTGGCATAGCTATACTGGCAAAGACGCTATAGTGTAAACAAGACCTGCATTAACCACGTTTTCAGGCAGTTAATTTCCCTTGTTTCCTGAGGAAGTGGTGTTAGTGAGGGGGCATGATTGGAGGGCACCTGTGGGAGGGGAATGATCTGCCACTTTAGCTACCAGCTCTGAGCAGAGCAGCTTGGCACGCACAGAATTGGGGAAAGGCAGTGGCAGTGAGTCTGCATGCCCCCCACCCCCAAACTGCACCCATGGTGGAACTCCCCATCCCCCCCCAACACTGCAGCATCACCACCCCCGCCAGGCTCCCTCTGCCTGAAACAGGACTCACCTAGTGGTGCCTGCAGTTGGCACTGGCTGGGAGCTGGAGCTTGCCCAGGAGATCTAGGTAGCAGGCGGGGCGACCCAGGGGAGCAGGGTCTCACCACTGCTGATCAGACTGGGTTTTTGCAGAGCAGAGGGAGCCTGGTGCTCCCCCCTTACCCACCTCTAACCCTAGCTGGAGCAGTGGAGCAGCTCCCTGAGGCTGCTGGAGGAGGAGCCCCACCCTCCACCGAAGTCTGACTCAGGCCTGGGTCAGCCTTTGCTGCAGCAAGCCCAGGGGGGCTACAAAAGTTGAACAGCTAATAGGTGATTAATGCAGCCATCTACCAGCTGATCGGTGGGGGTGGGGCTACTTATCCCTGGCTGGGGCTGCAGCTCTATTGCTGGTGGGTGTTAAGCACCCGCTAATTTTTTTCACTGAGTTCTCCAGCTCTGGAGCACCCATGCAGTTGGCACCTATGGAAATAAGGCCCAACATTATGACAGTGGGGGGTGATTAACCACTAGAACAACCGGCCAATGGAAGCATTTGATTACCCAGATTCTGATTCCTCCAGATCCAACCTGGAAGCCCTGCTGGAAGGTGCTTTCGCCAAACATAAGTCATTGGGTCAATATAGGGGTAACTGGGAGAAATTCTCTGACCTGTGCTATACAGGGGGTCAAAGTCAATGTTCTAATGTTCCCCTCTGGCCTTCAAATCTCTAGACCTATGAAGCTGCTGCCAGGCAGCACTAGGTATGACGGCTTGAGTGTGTGCCAGGCGCTGGGAACAGGCCTGCTCAGTGCATGGCACAGGCCCACATTGCAGAGACTGGGGTGTGGAGCTGAGAACAGAGAGAACTGTCATTGTAGGCTGTGTTCAGGATGGGATTGGAAGGGACAACAGGTGTCTGGAGTTGCCCGTGTCTGGGGTCTTGCACAGACAGCAGAGGGGAAGCTGTGTGTGGTGTACATTGCCCTGGTACAGTTTCCAGTAGCAGGGAAGGGAGAGAGATGAGGAGCCAGAGAGGGTTTCTGGAGGCAGGTTGGGTGGGGACTGTGAACCTGGGACAACAGGGGGTGTTTTCATCAGAAGGATGTGAGTTGTGTCAGGTCCTTCCAGAAAGATCCAGACTGCTGACCCCAGCTTTGTGACCTGGGATCTTTCTGTGTGGGACACAATTCCTCATTTCTCAGTCTAGTCATCTAGACATCTGAATTCCCATCACAATTAAAAACAGACTGTGTCTCCTGTTCATAGAATCATAGAAGATTGGGGTTGGAAGAGACCTCAGTAGGTCATCTAGTCCAACCCCCTGCTCAAAGCAGGACCAACACCAACTAAATCATCGGAGCCAGGGCTTTGTCAAGCCGGGCCTTAAAAACTTCTAAGGATGGAGATTCCACCACGTCCCTAGGTAACCCATTCCAGTGCTTCACCAACTTCCTAGTGAAATAGTGTTTCCTAATATCCAACCTAGACAGGCAGGAGTATAAAAAATATTGCTCGAGCATGCAGGGATGTAATCAGAAAGGCCAAAACACAACTGGAGTTGCAGCTATCATGAGATGTGAAGGGTAACAAGAAGGATTTCTACAGGTATATTAGCAACATGAAAAAGGTCAGGGAAAGTGTGGGACCCTTAATGAATGGTGGAGGCAACCTAGTGACAGATGATGTGGAAAAAGCTGAAGAACTCAATGTTTTTTTTGACTTGGTCTTAGCAGACAAGGTCAGCTCCCAGACAGCTATCCTGGGCAAAACAGTATGAGGAGGAGGTGAGCAGCCCTCAGTGGTGAAAGAACAGGTTAAGGACTATTTAGTCGATTTAGTTGGTGTTGGTCCTGCTTTGAGCAGGGGGTTGGACTAGATGACCTCCTGAGGTCTCTTCTAACCCTAATCGTCTCTGATTCTATGATTGTTTTTCTATTTTTTCCAGTCATCCTCCACCCCTTTCTAGTCAATGTCATTTTACTGGTGCCAGGGGCAGTGTCTTCATGTGACCAGACCAGGCTCCACACTGAGATTTCTGGGATTACACTCGGCTGTTTGCAGACTATGAATAGTGTCATGATACAAATCACTCACCTATATTACCATCATAACTGGAACTGGTATCACAGATCCTAGTGAGTGCTCCTTCTTGGCTACCCGCTAAGGCTGCTGTCAGGGCCGGCTCCAGGTTTTTTGCTGCCCCAAGCAAAAAAAACAACAAAACAACCGGAGAGCCACCGCCGAAGCAAAAAAAAAAAAAAAAAAAAATCTACACAAAAACCCCCGGAATGCCGCCCCTTGAAAAGTGCCGCCCCAAGCACATGGTTGGAATGCTGGTGCCTAGAGCCGGCCCTGGCTCTGTATTCCCAGGGGTGTTTCAAGCTCATGGAGCATGAGCAGAGTCCAATCACACCCCCAGTTTTGGGGTCCTTGGCGCAGTCTCTTGCCACTTAGGACTTGGTCAGATAAAAGAAAGACTTTGAAGCTTCTCCATTCTGATTCTCCTTCCATATGTTTGTGTCCTTCCAGCATCCAGCGAGTCTCCTTTTGAGCCTCCAAGGAGAGGCATGTGTGTAGTAAAGGTTGGCTTTTCAGCCTGGATTATCACACACACATCGCCAGAGGAGCAGAGGGGAGTGAAAAAGTCAACAGACAGATTGGAAACATTGTTTGTTGATGTCTTTTAACTCTCATGGTTTGTGGGGCCAATCTGATGGTTTTTTAGGATCTGACTCATGATTTTTGATCTCTGAGGCTGACAGTCCTGCCCCAGTGTGTCAGAAGTGAGTGAAATCTGCTCTCCAAAGCAGGAGTAAAGGAAGAAAATGGCCAGAGTGGTGAGTGAGTGGGGACAGTGGCGACTCAGGGTGGAGAGCTGTGGGAGCTGCAGCAGGAGGAGGCAGAGTCATGTCTCAGCGCAGCACTGCAGTCCCTAGTGCAAACGGCTCTGCGACAGAAATGTGATTGTGGCAAATCAGGCAGCTGGTCTTGCTGGAAGCAGGGATTTGAGCAATTCCAGACGACTGCTGGTTTAATAGAGGAAGCCCAAGAATACCAGGTAAATGCCTGGCCATTTGCCATGGGTGATGCTGCTGATGACATCCTGTGTGCCAGACTCCTCACTCTGAGGAGAGGAAAGACTACGCCAAAGGGAAAGAGGTGTTTAAGGCCCATTTCCTGGGCACATAGAATGTTATCTAGGAAAAGGCCAGTTTGAATAGCAGGTGCCAGGAACCAGAGGAAACAGCTGAGATTTTCATTACTGCAGTTCATAGTCTGGCTGAACGTTGGAAATATGGAACATTTAAAGATGAACTAATAGGAGATGGGCTAGTTATAGGGTGACCAGACGTCCCGATTTTATCGGGACCGTCCCGATATTTCCTTGTTTGTCCCGCGTCCCGACCGACATGCGGTCGGGACAACCGGACAAACAAGGAAATGCCCCAGAGCCTGGAGCCCGGAAGTGCTCGCACCACCCCCCCGCCCCTCCTCCGCCCCCTCCTCTCCCGATTGGCTCCCTCCCCGAATCCCCGCCTCTTCCCCGGGCTCACCATTCCTCCCCCCTCCGCAAGCGCTGGAGGGAGGCCCGGGAGACTCAGGGGAAGCGCGGGACCAGGGTGAGTAAGAGTCCGGCCTGGCCCCGAACAGGCAGGACTCAGTCGGGTGGTAGGGAGAGGAGGGGGCGGCCCGCGGGGCCAGGCGGCGGCTGTTGTTCTCCCCCCCCGGGCAGCGGGACTTGGGAGCAGCCGCTGCTGCAGCTCCCACTGCCGCGGGGGAGGAAGCGGCCATGGCGCTCGGCGGCTGCGGCGCCCCCGAACCCCCCGAGCCGGGGCCTGCTGCGGGGACCCAGCAGCGCGCACGCTGGGCCCAGCCCCTGGCCAGTCGCGTCTGGGCTGCTGCCCAGCTGGTGCTATCCCGCGGAGGCATCGGCAGCCCAGCCCCGTTCGTTCCCCTGCGGGACCCGAGCGGGACGGGGGGGCTGGGGCCTGCTGCCCCCGCTCCGGGGCCGCCGCGGGATAGCACCAGCTGGGCAGCAGCCCAGACGCGACTGGCCAGGGGCTGGGCCCAGCGTGCGCGCTGCTGGGTTCCCGCAGCAGGCCCGGGCTCGGGGGCTTCGGGGGCGCCGCAGCCGCCAAGTGCCATGGCCGCTTCCTCCCCCGCGGCAGTAGGAGCTGCAGCAGCGGCTGCTCCCGAGTCCCGCTGCCCGGGGGTGAGAACAGCCACCGCCTGGCCCCGCGGGCCGCCCCCCTCCTCGCCCTACCACCCGACTGAGTCCTGCCTGCTCGGGACCAGGCCGGACTCTTACCCTGGCCCCGCGCTTCCCCTGAGTCTCCCGGGCCTCCCTCCAGCGCTTGCGGAGGAAGGGTTTTTTGTTTTTTTTTGGCCCCGCCCCCCGCCATGCCCCCCCCACGTCACCCCCCCCCCGCGTCCCGATATTTGTCTTTGGTGATCTGGTCACCCTAGCTAGTTATAAGAGACACTGACTGATCAACACAGCTTCAGTGAGACCCAGACTGCATTCCAGCAAGTGTGATAGCAAAAGTGAGAATGGTGATGTAAGCAGAGTCTGAATGAATGAGCTCTTCTCTGATTTCTAGTGATGAGCTGGAACAGGAGTAGTCAATTATTTTTTGTCAAGGGCCAAATTTCTTGGTCAAGGTATAGTCAAGGTCCAGACTCCGGAGAAAATAATAAAGACATTATAACAACAATGATAATTATAAGATTTTGGGTCTGTTCAAAAACATCTGGTGGTCCGGATTTGGCCCGCCATCATCTGCCCATTGACTGCTCCTGGGGGGAAAAGACTTCAGGAGCAGATTGTATTTGCACAGACACACCTACACTGCCTAGGCATGCAGCAGAGGGAGCTGCTCTGCCAAAATGATCAGTTTTGGCTGGTTTTGGGTTACAAATCACTCTAGTATTTGAGTGGAAGGGCAATGAAATGTTGTTATCCTGAGTGTGTGAGCAAAGGGCATCAGAACTGTGATTTGCAGGCCCCTGAGTGAGTGGGTCACGCAGGGATTCTCACTTGCTAAGCAGGGGGTAGAGTTGCCAAATCCCAGTGAAAGAGAGACAAGGGTGGAGGCGGGAATTCTTTTCTGGTGGTGTGGGCTCTGGCTAAGAGTGGTCTCTCCCTTGTTTAAAGACAGAGCTGGTTAGTCTCAGTGGTGAGCCCTTGTTTTGTTCTGTGGTCACTACCCCTGCAATCACTGCTAACCAGCTGTAGGTGCTGAGCCTTAGACCTGGTGTGGGGCCATGTTACAGTGAAAGGGACTGTCCAGCCTGCACCAGCAGGGAGGTTCCCCACTACTGGCTGAAATCCCTGAGAGCTGGGTAAGTGACAGAACCTCCGAATGTGGCAGCGGAGAAAGTGGTGGCAGCAGCGGGCCATGACAAAAATGGGTGGAGCAGCAGAGTGAACAACAGCAGTGGTGGGTGACAGCAGCGAGTGAATGCTAGCAACTGTGAGCCAATTGCAAAGGCAGCAGCTGAAGCATTGCTCAATGCCTCCCCCCACACCCATGGTGGGAGGTTGTAACGGGGTCCCTGAGGTGTAACGTGGACTGTGGGACTGCTGAGCCCTCCAACCCCACCTGCCTGGGCCGTCCCTCACACTGCGGTGCTAATGTCAAGCTACAAGCCTCGGACAGGCCCTGCACTCACACAGCCATCCACAGGCAGGGACACACCTGTTACCCGAAATTGGGTCAGCTAGTGAGCTTAGGGAGGACTAATGACCCACCAGAGTTTGGCAGAAAGCAGTACGTTTATTATATTGATAGCTAAGCTCAAAATAGAGGGTGGTGTCACATTCACACTTGCATACTCATGCTCCCAGGACAGGCATGGCACTGGAGATGTCAGGATCCTTCAACGTAAGTGTCCCACAGCATAGCGATGGATTGTGCGATGAAGGTAAGTCTTCCCGAGGCATGATGGAATGCAATGCGGTGAACCACTGGCCAGGCGGTCCGGGCGAAGGGCCTTCACGGGAGGTACAAGCTTGTGAGTGCACTGCTGAGCACATGGCCCCTTCCCCTTTTAAGGACCTGCTCCTCATGGCCTGTGACTAGAGATGACTTGGCTGCATCTGGTTGGTCACACTCCACCTCAGCCAGTGTCTCATAGACTCATAGACTCATAGACTTTAAGGTCAGAAGGGACCATTATGATCATCTGGTCTGACCCCCTGCATGCTGCAGGCCATAAAACCGTCCCTACCCCTTCCCTGGACTCTGCTGTTGAAGTCTCCAATCCTGTTTTTAGTGACTGCAATCGGCAGAGACCCTCCTGCTAGAGATCCCTGCCCCATGCTGCGGAGGAAGGCGAAAAACCTCCAGAGGCTCAGCCAATCTGCCCTGGAGGAAAATTCCTTCCCGACCCCAAATGTGGTGATCAGTAAGACCCCGAGCATATAGGCAAGAGTCTTCAGCCCGACCCCGTTAGCCATTATACTATTTACCCACCATTGCTTGGCTTTCCTTGACTACTATGTTTTACCATTAAACCATTCCCTCCATAAACTTATCTAACTTTATCTTAAAACCAGACAGGTCCGTCGCCCCCACCGTTTCCCTCGGTAGGCTGTTCCAATATTTCACCCCTCTGACGGTCAGAAACCTTCGTCTAATTTCAAGTCTGAACTTCCCCACGGCCAGTTTGTATCCATTCGTTCTGGTATCCACGTTAGTACTAAGCTGGAATAATTCTTCTCCCTCCCTTGTATTAATCCCTCTAATATATTTAAAGATAGCAATCATATCCCCTCTCAGCCTTCGCTTTGTCAGACTAAACAACCCAAGCTCCTCTAGTCTCCTTTCGTACGACAGCTTTTCCATTCCTCTGATCATCCTAGTGGCCCTTCTCTGCACCCGTTCCAGTTTGAGTTCATCTTTTTTAAACATGGGAGACCAAAACTGCACACAGTACTCCAAATGAGGTCTCACCAGCGCCTTGTACAATGGAAGCAGGACCTCCTTATCCCTACTAGATATACCTCGCCTAATGCATCCCAAGACAGCATTGGCTTTTTTCACCGCCACGTCACATTGTCGACTCATAGTCATCCTGCGGTCTACAAGAACCCCTAGGTCCTTCTCCTCTTCCGTTACTTCTAACCAATGCGTCCCCATCTTGTAACTAAAATTGTTATTAGTCAGCCCCAAATGCATCACCTTACACTTTTCACTATTAAATTTCATCTTATTTCTGATACTCCAATTCACAAGCTCATTCAAGTCTCCCTGCAGGATATCCCTGTCCTCCTCCGAATTTACAACACCTCCCACCTTCGTATCATCCGCAAATTTTATCAGCCCACTCCGGCAATCGGTTCCGAGGTCAGTTATAAATAGATTAAATAAAATGGGTCCCAAAACCGAACCTTGAGGCACTCCACTAGTAACCTCCCTCCAACCCGACAGTTCACCCTTTAATACAACCCGCTGCATTCTCCCCAGTAACCAATTCCTTATCCACTTCTGGATTTTCATATCGATCCCCATGTTTTTCAGTTTAACCAATAATTCCTCATGGGGTACAGTATCAAACGCTTTACTGAAATCCAGGTATATTAGGTCCACCGCATTTCCCTTATCTAATAAATCCGTTACTTTCTCAAAGAAGGAGATCAGATTCGTTTGGCACGATCTGCCCTTCGTAAAACCATGTTGTAATTTATCGCAATTGCCACTACCCTCCAGGTCCTCAACTAGTTTCTCTTTCAGAATTTTCTCTAACACCTTGCACACTACAGATGTTAGACTAACAGGCCTGTAGTTACCCGGATCACTTTTTTTCCCTTTCTTGAAAATAGGAACCACATTAGCTATTCTCCAGTCTAACGGGACCACCCCCGAGTTTACAGATTCATTAAATATTATCGCTAACGGGCCTGCTATTTCCCGCGCCAATTCCTTCAATATTCTCGGATGTAGATCGTCCGGTCCTCCCGACTTAGCCCCATTAAGGCGTTCAAGGTTTGTTTCCACCTCGGATACGGTAATCCCCCATCCTGAATGCCCCTCTATAGTGGTGCTAGTATCCCTAATACCTTCATTGGCCTCATTAAACACCGATGCAAAATATTCATTAAGATATTGCGCCATGCCTAGATTGTCTTTAATCTCCTCTCTGGCAATAGACTTCAGCGGTCCCACTTCTTCTTTCTTTGCTTTCTTCCTATTTATGTGGCTGTAAAACCTCTTACTATTGCTTTTAATTTCCCTCGCTAGGTCCAACTCTACACGGCCTTTGGCCTTTCTCACTCTATCTCTACATTCTCTGACTTCACTTAGGTACATTTCCTTACTGATCCCTCCCCTCTTCCACTCTTTATACGCTTTCTGTTTTTTCCTAATCGCCCCTTTGAGTTGGTCGCTCATCCAGCTCGGTCTAAATCTCTTGCTTAGTAATCTTTTTCCCTTTTTTGGAATACAGGCCTCCGACAGCTCATGCATCTTTAACTTAAAGTAATCCCAGGCTTCTTCTGCTTTTAAATCCATTAATACGTTTGCCCAGTCCACTTCCCTTACCAGTCCCCTTAGTTTGTTAAAATTGGCCTTTTTAAAATTATAAACCCTAGTCTTTGATTTAATTCTGTTACTCCTTCCATGTATTTTAAACCGAATTAGCTCATGATCACTGGAGCCCAAATTGTCCCCTACTACCACTTCCTCAACAAGGTCCTCACTACTTGCCAGAATCAAATCTAAAATGGCCTCCCCCCTCGTCGGTTCAGTTACCACTTGATGGAGGAATTGATCAGCAAGCACTTCTAGGAACATCTGAGCCCTGTTATTGCTACTAGCGTTTGTTCCCCAATCTATATCCGGGAAGTTAAAGTCCCCCATAATTACACAGTTTCTGTTAGTAATTACTTTTCTAAACACATTAAATAGTTCCTTATCCATATCCTGGGTCGATCCCGGCGGTCTATAGCACACTCCAAGCAGTATCCCCGGAGAGGCTCTAGTAGTCCTATTACCCAGTGTGAGTATTGCCCAGACAGACTCTGTGTTATCTAATCCATCCACTATTATTTCTTTACAGTTTATTTCACTATTGACATACAAGGCCACCCCCCGACCTTTACCTTTGTTCCGGTCTTTCCTAAACAGCGCATACCCCTCCATATCTGTGTTCCAGTCTTGACTGCCATTCCACCACGTTTCCGTTATTCCTACGATATCCGGTTTCAGTTCCTGGACCAAGAGCTCCAATTCCTCCATTTTATTACCTAGGCTTCTGGCATTGGTGTATAAACACCCTAATGTATGTCGTTTAGCCCGTCTCCCATTAGCAGCACTATATGTTGCGGGCCTCCTTGTGTCCGTCCCCCCTGTCCTTCCTATGTCCAATCTCATCTCCCCGGCTATGTCTCCTCTCCTTTTACTCACCTTTTCCATACTGGAATCTGGCGTGGAGATTAACTGTGCATCTCCCAACCGTCTCCCCAAACTTCCTAGTTTAAAGCTCTCTTGATTAGATGAGCCAGCCTCCCTCCCAGAAGTCTATTTCCTTCCCTACTCAGGTGAAGCCCATCCCGCGAGAACAGGTGTCTGTCCCCGAAAGCCTCCCAGTGGCCATACATCCCAAAGCCCTCCTTATAGCACCACTCCCTTAGCCAACTATTTATTCTCACAATCCTATCAGCCCTTTGCTGTCCTTCCCTCGGAATGGGCAGAATCCCACTAAAGATAATCTGAGCCTCTATCTCCTTGAGCGTCTTCCCCAGCCTGGCATAATCTCCCTTGATCCTCTCTAACGAGAACCTAGCCGTGTCATTTGTTCCCACATGAAGGATTATCAAGGGGTTCTTACCTGCTCCTTTTAGGATCCTTTTCAACCGCAGGTCCACATCGCGTATCTTTGCGCCCGGGAGACAGCACACCCTTCTGTTCTCCGGGTCCGCCCTGGTCACAGGCCTGTCCAATCTCCTCAGTAAAGAGTCACCAATCACATACACCTGCCGTTGCCTGGCAACAGTGCGATCTAGTAATCTAGTCTCCGATCCCTCTAGTCCTGACCTGTGCCTGTTCCTATCTTCCCTTATGCTCCCCCTTATGCCTTCCTGAATCCTCCCGGGGCCCAGAATTGGTGCTGTCTCCATCAACTCCTCCCCTCTCTCTCCTGAACTAGCTGCTCTTCTCTTCTTCCTCACCCTCCCACCTTCAGTCGCCACCCGCTGCCCCTCCACCTCGCTATCCAAACACTCGAACCTATTCCTGAGTTCTATTCCCCCCTCACTGGCCCTTCTTTTCCTTGGCCTACTTCTCACAGTCACATGCTTCCACCTCCCATGTTCTCCCCCCTCCATTCCCCTCTCACCGTCCTCTGCCTCTGCCTCTACCTCCGCCACGGGGCATTCTCCTTCAGCCCTCCCTTGCCTTTCCTGCATCAGCTGCTCAAACCCCCGCCTAAACTCCACCAGGGTATCTACCTGCATCTGCAGCCCCTTAATCTTTTCCTCCAGTAACATTATCAGGCGACACTTCATACACACATACCTTAGTTCCAGGTCTCCTGCTAGGACTATATACATACCACAGCTCGCACATGTCGCCATCCGCATTCTGTCTGCTGCTGCTGCTTGGCTCATGGCTGCTGCGGTCCCTGCCCACAGCACCTGGGGGAATGGAGTACAGAACACACCGCGCCCATGCAGTGTCCATGCATTGGGTGTGTGAACGCTGCCTAATTAGAGTCCCAGACACCTTGCGGAGCTTGGGGGCGGAGGCTTGACTGATTAGGGGGCCTATAAAAGCGGCCGCCCAGCCAGGCAGCGGCACAGCTGTGAGCAGCGGCACAGGAGGCAGCAAACAGGGGAGTTTGAGTGGGAGTCTCATTGGAGGAGAAGGTATCTGTACTTGTGTCTGTCTTTGTAGTGCTTGTGTGTGTAGAGGCCTGTAGGGGCACTGTGCTGGGAGGGCAGCCGAGCCCTGAGTAGGGGGCGGAGCTTGGCTGATTAGGGGGCCTATAAAAGCAGCCGCCCAGCCAGGCAGTGGCACAGGAGGCAGTGAACAGGGCTGCTAACTGGGGAGTTTGAGTGGGAGTTTGCAGGGGGAGGCGGAAGGGGAGGCAGGAGGGCGCGGTGTCCCGTGTGCTCTGTTTCCCCAGGTGCACTGGGCAGAGACTACAGCGGCCATGAGCCAAGCAGCAGGGGACACAATGCAGATGATTGCATGTGGAAGCTGCGGTATGTACATGGTACTAGAAGGGGGAAGCCTAAACAGAGGTATGTCTGTATGAAGTGCCGTCTAATAGAGCTGCTGGAAGAAAAGATCCGAGGGTTGGAGATGCAGGTAGATACCCGGGTAGAGTTTAGAAGGGGGTTCGAGCAGCTGATGGAGGAAAGGCAAGGAGGGGCTGAAGGGGAATGCTCAGGGGTTCAGGTGGAAGCAGGGGCTAAGGTCTGTGAGGGGGGAATATCTGAGGGAGAACAAGGGCAGTGGAAGCATGTGACCATGAGAAGCAGGCCAAGGAAAAGGAGGGCTAGTGAAGGGGAAATAGAACTCAGGAACAGGTTTGGGTGTTTGGATAGCGAGGAGGGGGGGCAGCAGGTGGTAACTGAAGGTGGGAGGGTGAGGAAGAAGAGAAGAGCAGCTAGCCCAATAGAGAGAGGGGAGGAGTTGATGGAGACAGCACCAAATCTGGGCCCCGGGAGGATACAGGATGGCACAAGGGGGAGTATAAAGGAAAATAGGAACGGACACGGGTTACGACTAGAGGGAACAGAGGATAGATTAGTAGATCGCACTGTCGCCAGGCAAAGGCAGGTTTACGTGATTGGGGACTCCTTACTGAGGAGGTTAGAAAGGCCTGTGACCAGGGCGGACCCAGAGAACAGAAGGGTGTGCTGTCTACCGGGTGCTAAGATACGGGATGTGGACCTGCGGTTGAAAAGGATCCTAAAAGGAGCAGGTAAGAACCCCTTGATAATCCTTCACGTAGGAACAAATGACACAGCTAGGTTCTCGTTAGAGAGAATCAAGGGAGATTATGCCAGACTGGGGAAGACGCTCAAGGAAATCGAGGCTCAGATCATCTTCAGTGGGATTCTGCCTGTTCCTAGAGAAGGGCAGCAAAGGGCTGACAGGATTGTGAGGATAAATAGCTGGCTAAGGGAGTAGTGCTATAAGGAGGGCTTTGGGATGTATGGTCACTGGGAGGCTTTCGGGGACAGACAACTGTTCTCACGGGATGGACTTCACCTGAGTAGGGAAGGAAATAGACTTCTGGGAGGGACGCTGGCTCATCTCATCAAAAGAGCTTTAAACTAGGAATCTGGGGGAGACGGTTGGGAGATGTCCAGTTAATCTCCACGCCAGATTCCAACATTGAAAAGGAGGGTGATGAGATAAGAACAGATATGTCCAAACCCTTCCCCCCGGCTATAAGAAGGAGAGGGGGGATGAACAGCAAGGGGTCCATACCAAATTGCATAACTGATGGGAGACAGGCTAAACGGCATACATTAAGATGTTTATACACCAATGTGAGAAGCCTAGGTAACAAAATGGAGGAATTGGAGCTCCTGGTCCGAGAAATGAAACCGGATATCGTAGGAATAACCGAAACCTGGTGGAACAGTAGTCATGACTGGAGTACAGATATGGAAGGGTATGTGCTGTTTAGGAACGATAGGAACAAAGGTAAAGGTGTGGGGGGGTAGCATTGTATGAGGTAAACTGTAAAGAAATAATAACTGATGGAATGGATAAGACGGAGTCTGTCTGGGCAATACTCACACTGGGTAAAAGAACTACTAGAGCCTCCCCGGGATAGTGCTTGGGGTGTGCTATAGACAGCCGGGACTACCCTGGATATGGACAGAGAACTATTTAATGATTTTAGGGAAGTAAATACTAATAGGAACTGTGTAATCATGGGAGACTTTAACTTCCCGGATATAGATTGGGGGACAAATGCTAGCAACAATAATAGGGCTCAGATGTTGCTAGACGTGCTAGCTGATGAATTCCTTCATCAAGTAGTAGCTGAACCGACGAGGGGGGAGGCCATTTTAGATTTGGTTTTGGTGAGTAGTGAGGACCTCGTTGAGGAAATGGTTGTAGGGGACAACCTTGGCTTGAGTGATCATGAGCTAATTCGATTTAAACTAAATGGAAAGATTAACAGAATTATATCAGAGACTAGGGTTTACAATTTCAAAAAGGCTAATTTTAATAAATTAAGGGGACTGGTAAGGGAAGTGGATTGGGCTAACATATTTATGGATCTAAAGGCGGATGGCGCCTGGGATTATTTTAAGTTGAAGTTGCAGGAGCTGTCGGAGGCCTGTATCCCGAGAAAGGGAAAACGGTTAGTAGGAAAGAGATTTAGACCAAACTCGGGGGTGGTACCGTTGGACTGGAGAATAGCTAATGTGGTTCCTATTTTCAAGAAAGGGAAAAAAAGTGACCTGGGTAACTACAGGCCTGTTAGTTTAACATCTGTAGTATGTAAGGTCCTGGAAAAAATTTTGAAGGAGAAAGTAGTTAAGGACCTTGAGGTCAATGGCAATTGCGACAAATTACAACATGGTTTTACGAAAGGCAGATCGTGCCAAACCAGCCTGATCTCCTTCTTTGAGAAAGTAACAGACTTTTTAGATAAGGAAAATGCAGTGGACCTAATATACCTCGATTTCAGTAAAGCGTTTGATACGGTACCGCACGAGGAATTATTGGTTAAATTGGAAAAGATGGAGATCGATATGAAAATCCAGAGGTGGATAAGGAACTGGTTAAAGGGGAGACTGCAGTGGGTCATACTGAAAGGTGAACTGTCAGGTTGGAGGGAGGTCACCAGTGGAGTTCCTCAAGGTTCGGTTTTGGGTCCCATTTTATTTAATCTATTTATTACTGACCTCGGAACCAAATGTAGGAGTGGGCTGATAAAGTTTGCGGATGACACAAAGTTGGGAGGTATTGCCAATTCGGAGAAGGATTGGGATATTCTGCAGGGAGACTTGGATGACGTTGTAAATTGGAGTAATAGAAATAGGATGAAATTTAATAGTGAAAAGTGTAAGGTGATGCATTTAGGGATGACTAACAAGAATTTTAGTTATAAGCTGGGGACGCATCGGTTGGAAGTAACGGAGGAGGAGAAAGACCTCGGAGTCCTGGTTGACCGCAGGATGACTATGAGTCGGCAATGTGACGTGGCCGTGAAAAAAGCTAATGCAGTCTTGAGATGCATTAGGCGAGGTATATCTGGTAGGGATAAGGAGGTGCTGCTTCCGTTATACAAGGCACTGGTGAGACCTCATTTGGAGTACTGTGTGCAAGTTCTTGTCTCCCATGTTTAAAAGGGAACTCAAACTGGAATGGGTACAGAGAAGGGCCACTAGGATGATCAGAGGAATGGAAACCTGTCGTATGAAAGGAGACTCGAGGAGCTCGGTTTGTTTACCCTAACCAAAAGAAGGCTGAGGGGGGATATGATTGCTCTCTTTAAATATATCAGAGGGATAAATTCCAGGGAGGGAGAGGAATTATTTCAGCTCAGTACTAATGTGGACACGAGAAGGAATGGATATAAACTGGTGGTGGGGAAGTTTAGGCTTGAAATTAGACAAAGGTTTCTAACCATCAGAGGGGTGAAATTTTGGAACAGCCTTCCGAGGGAAACAGTGGGGGAGAAAGACCTCTTTGGCTTTAAGATTAAGCTTGATAAGTTTATGGAGGGGATGGTTTGATGGGATAACATGATTTTAGTCAATTAATCAACAGCGTGCCATCACTGGTAAATAGTATCAATGGTCAATGAGGGTCTGGCTAGAGAATCTTGCCTGCATGCTTGGGGTTCTACTGATTGCCATATTTGGGGTCGGGAAGGAATTTTCCTCCAGGGTAGATTGGCAGAGGCCCTGGAGGTTTTTCGCCTTCCTCCGCAGCATGGGGCGGGGGTCGCTAGCTGGAGGATTCTCTGCGACTTGAAGTCCTTAAATCACAGGATTCGGGGACTTCAACAGCTGAGTCAAGGGAAAGGGGGTGGGTCAGCTTTTGTGGCCTGCATCATGCGGGAGGTCAGACTAGATGATCATACTGGTCCCTTCTGACCTTAAAGTCTATGAGTCTACCTGGGAGCTCTCCTGATCTTCCAGCTGTTCAACCAATCCATTCATCCCACAAGCATTCCAGGAGGGAGGGGTGGGGGAAAGTGTAACAGACCTTTTGAGCATACAGGTTATACATAGCATACAGATCACTGCTGCTCCTACAACATCACCCAACTGCATTACATGAATACTCTCCCAGCCACTCATGAGCCATAGTAGGGAGGCTCCAGTCAATTCCCCCCAGCTCCCCAGCCTTGCACCCCAGGATTGTACCATTGTGCACTTGTCAGCAGCCTAGCCAGTGTAAGCTCATTACCTAGTTCACCACACCCTCAGTGTGGAATGGACACACATCAGCCTTTGTAGTCTGAGCTGCAATTCCCCAAGCACGTCAAACAAAACACACTGTTTGAGGTAACATATCAAACAGGTTTATTAACTACAGAACAGTTGATTTAAGTGATTATAAGTAGCAGATGCAGAGGTCTTAATTCTAACTTAAAGAGGCTAAGCAAGATTTGAATCAAGCAGTGTCTCACCCTAAGAGCTGGTACAAGCAGCTTCCAGTTCTCCAATACACAGACTGAACCCCTTTCCAGCTTGGGACCAAACTCCCTCCTTCAAAGTCTTCGGCTACACTACGGACCTTACAGCGGCACAGCTGTACCGCTACAGATGTGCCGCTGTAAGGTCTCCCATGTAGCCACGCTTTGCCGATAGGAGAGAGTTCTCCTGCTGGCATGATTAAACCACCCCCAATGAGCGGCGTTAGCTATTTCTGCAGGAGAGCCTCTACTGCCAACATAGCGCTGTCCATATCAGCACTTCTGTCTGTGACAGTTGTCTGTCAGGGCTTTCTTTTTTCGCACCCCTGACCGACAGAAATTTTACCAACAGAAGTGGTGTTGACAAAGCCTTTGTCTTTCAGACAATCTTCCAGGTGTTGAGCTGAGCAGGGAGAGAGGCCAAGTAATGATGTCACTCTTCCTCTTTTATACTTTTTTCCGGCTGCTCGAAAGATTCTTGCTGTGACGTGGGTTAGCGTATCCCCATGGCATACGTGCCTTCTCCGAAAAGTCTCTGGGATAGTGGATTGAGTGTTGATGAGCCCTTAACTCCTGTCTGGCCACTGATGGCTGCTCCTTTGTCCCTACTGAAAGGCTGGCTTTGGGCATCTCCCAACCCCATGACATATTTCAGTAACACAAAAGGCAATACCTCATAACTTCACACACAATGATAGCAGAGACAATCCAACAGGATATTACGGTTCAACAGATCATAAAGTAATCGTTCTAGATTACTACATTTTTAATTGACTGAAACAAAGACATTATTTTAAATTAATCAGTCACAGAGGTTTAGTATGTTCATAACAATGTTCATTGCTTTTAGAAAAAGGGAACACTAATTTATTTTGTGTTATCTCCATAACCAGACATGTTTATGAAATTTCACCAACTTTATGTTTCCAAAGATTTTAGGCATAACAAAGGATTTTAAATCTTACTAAGGTACTGATTGTGCTGGAGGGTTCTCTTAAAACTAGTTCATCAAATAGTTCAGAGGTAAAGAAAGGGAAACTTGTTTGTCCAGCTATCTGGAAGGAAAGCGTTGTCCCTTTAAGGGCTAGCCTCTCTTCAACAGGGGGGTGAAGGGAGAAAGGGATGGACAGAAAGGACAGGGAGACTTTGGAAACAAGTTTTTTGTACTATAGTAACTAAAATTAAAATATGTATTTTAGATAAGAGTGGTCTTTTGAAGGATTTATTTTAAAAACTATATGTCTGAAGAGCCAAGCATGTGAGGCTAAAGGTGAATACTCAGATCGTGGATCTAAAACTCTATGCAAGGATTTTTTAGAGATGTGATTTCATAATCTTCAGCAATCTTCTAATGAAATAGTTTAAAATTTGCTTTAAAAATAAGGTCCCGTAGACTAACATATTCTGAGTAAATATTACAGTAATGCACAACTGTTTTTGTCAGTAAATTCAGAAACTGAGACCTGGTCCACACTAACCCCCCCACTTCGGACTAAGGTACGCTAATAACGTAGCTGAATTCGAAGTACCTTAGTCCGAACTTACCGCGGGTCCAGACGCGGCAGGCAGGCTCCCCTGTCGATGCCACGTACTCCTCTCGCCGAGCTGGAGTACCGGCGTCGACGGCAAGCACTTCCGGGATCGATCCCAGAAGATCGATCGCTTACATCCGGACCAGGAAGTAAGTATAGACGTACCCTGACAGTATATACCTAGGGGTTGGCAAATGCCTGTTAAATGGCTTCATTACCACTCGAATGGCTCTTTAACAGTTTCAATGTTGTGCTAATAGGATTGGCAGGCTGGAGGCTTTTTCACTTTTAAGTTACTAGATCCCTTCCGGAGTAAGAGACACCACGCTGCAGCAGCCAGCTGTGGGAGCCTGCAGGAAGGGTCAGAACAGGGATAGGAAGGTGCGGGGGTGGACACTAAGACCCAGGAGGTGCCCCGAATTTTCCAGTGCCCTACACAGCTGTGTATGCTGAGTATGCCTAAGGACGGCCCTGGGTGAATGTCACCCCCGTCCCTCCATCTCAGGGACACAGTCTGAGCTGGGAGTTCATCTGAAAGAAAGGACGGATTCTCTCCCCAGCGAAGGAGGCCTCAGTGAAAGTGAAGATCGGGGCCTCATTATCAGCACTGAAAAATGCCACCTGCCCCTGTTCATAGTCCAGACAGACCCGAACCTGCCGGTGCCAGCTGCTCTGGGGCAGGGTGCTCTGAGGGGCAGGTTGAACCTTAGACACCCATCCCCACCAATTCATGGCCCAGATCCCCTCCTCAGGGGAAATGCCGATCCAGCCTTTCCTCCACACAGACTCCCTGGCCACCCCGATGGCCCAGAATTCCTCATCCCCCACCTCCACCTCCCAGTACCAACTCCCCGTGGTGAACCCTGGAGAGCCCAGCACACAGTGCCAACGATCAAATCGCTCAGGATTGTTGGGCAGGTCCTGCCGTGTGTCTCCCCATCTCACACCCCGCCGATCCTCAGACAGGATGAGTTCAGGATGAGCTGTGTCTGGATCCAGAGTCACATGCACTGTGGGGAATTCAAGGGAATGGGTTAAAAAACCTCGGGACAGGAAGGGGGACAGCAGCTGAAGGGGGGGTAGGGAGTGGGGGGAAGGGGAAGGACTGCAGTAGAGGACAGTAGGAGCTGAAATAGGGGGCAGAGAATGGGGAGGGGATAGGTAATTTTAAGTTGAAAAGATCGTAAATGTGTTATAAGACTGAAAACTATTATAACTGTACTTGTCATGAACCCCCCTTTCAGTGACAGGTGGGTCCCCCTTGCCGTCCCTTCATTCCCCATATTCGTCTCCTCACCAAGGGGTGAAGGCAGAAACCCCCCCTCCCTTCAACCCCCGTTGTGATAACTGTCCCTACAGGCTGACCCTGACTGTGAGCGCCGCTGGCAGACGTGAGTGAGAGCTCATCAAAAGTCACAGTAACCCATGGTAATAAATGTTGAAAGTAGGGTGACCAGAGAGCAAATGTGAAAAACGGGACCAGGGGTGGGGGGTAATAGGAGCCTATATAAGAAAATGTCCCAAAAATCAGGACTGTCCCTATAAAATCGGGACATCTGGTCACCCTAGTTGAGAGGAAAGGGGTTGAAAGGGGAGTGAAACAGACTGAAATAGCTCAGACAGAGACCTCCTGCTATAACTCAAGGATTGAGTTAAGCTCATGCCTGGTGAACAAGCGACATGTGGGACTGGTACTAAGGAGACCAAAATTGGTGTGTCAGAAACTGGGTGTAATTGGTGGACAATATAATGAGTGAACAGAGCTATTCCACCTCTCCCTTCCCTTTGGGGTTCTTGAAAGAAAAGCCTGTGGCAGGAGAGTCTGAGACTCACTGCTGATGGGGGGAGGGGTAACTGAATGGAGTGAGCTGCATCATCATGGCTGCCACCCCCACTGTCCCCTGGAACCCCGGGATCCCCCATGACACCGTTGGATCTTTGTCATCCTGAGCCTGAAAGGCACCTGACCAGACCAGGCCAGAATGTGGGACCCAGATGACATCACTACCTCCATTGGGTCTGGCTAAAACCCACCACCACCTGGGATGTGAGACTTTGCCCCTCACTTCCTGTGTCCTCTTCCTCCCTCATGTCTTCTCTTTCCTATAGCCAGGGCTGCCTGGGGGGGCAAGTGGGGCAATTTGCCCCAGGCCCCGCAGGGGCCCCCACGAGAACGTCATAGGCTCCCCCCCACCTCTGCCTTCCCCCATCCCCCAGCGCCACGGCGCGCCGCATCCAGGAGCAGCCCTGGACAGCGCTGCAGCGGCATGGCTCGGGCGGGGCCTGAGCTCCTCCCGCTCAGAGCCGCGAGGTAAGGGGCGGGATTGCGAGTTGCGGCCGAGCGGCGGGAGCTCAGGCCCTGCTGGAGCCACGCCGCTGCAGCACTGTCCAGGGCTGGGCTGTGTTTCTCCAGCAAGGGTCACACTCCACTTCTGAGCATCTCTCATTGCCTAGTTTGTGTGAATCACATTCATAGGCCTCACGTCTCCCCACACATGGTATCAGGGGCCTAGGGGCCTGACTGAGGCTTTGTAGATGCCACGGGGGGGGAGGGGAGGGGCTAGCTGAAAGTTAGGCATAGTGCCCAAGTTCCTTTGTGGATCTGGGCCTGAGTGCAGAAGGCTCTGGGTGTGTTATATTTCACCCAAACCCACAGGGCTGCACTAATGATAATTCTTTAAACTTATCCCAGACCTTTTTCCCACCATCCTGTTTGTTTCCTACAGCAGTCTGAGGTGCACTCAGAGTTTGCTTCTGAGCTTCAAAGTGAACTTAGTGCCAGAGATAAAAGGAGGATTCAAACTCCTTTGAAATCCCTGGGTATAATAATAAATAATCTCAGAACAACAGTTTCTTCCACCAACAAAGCAGATCTCTGGAAGGGCAATGTCTAGAGAAAGGTTTCTCTCCCTAGCTGATTTAGCCAATATTCTGCAAATCAGTCAGATACACCTCTACCTCGATATAATGCTGTCCTCGGGAGCGAAAAAAATCTTACCGCGTTATAGGTGAAACCGCGTTATATCGAACTTGCTTTGATCTGCCGGAGTGTGCAGCCCCCTTTCCCCCCGGAGCACAAGGGGGAATGATGTTAGCTAAGGTGATGGAAGCACTCTTCCACTGGCCTGGAAGACTTTCATACCCCTGACCAATGTAGCTACACTGATAGAATTTTCATGTGTAGACCAAGCCTTAGCTAGACTCTTATTTTAAGCTCTTAAGTGGTGCTATATATATAGCTATACTTTTTCCAGTTCATTGTAGAAAAAGTGGAACTATGCTTTTCATTCATCTCTTCAATCTCTCACACATTTAAAAAACATAACAATGAATACATTTCAAATATTGCTATATTTGAAAACAAAACAGCTTGTGGAGGTGTCAGCAAGAAGAGGTGTCAGCAAACATTTCTAACAAGACCTTTTAACTTATTTATTTCTAGTTTTTTAATCAGATTCTTAAATGTGTAGAAATAAAATGTTAAGGTTCCACATTAAAAACAATTTTCAAAAGATCATACAACTCCCATCCCTTAGTGGGAGGTGTTTCTCTGTACTCCAGGTAGAAGGAAGAGGGAAAATGGAACTTACCAGATTTAGCAAGAATTTCCTCTAAAAGACAAATAAAGAAAAATAAATAATGTATGAAAATGATGATAGTTGTTAAGATGTTTCATAATAGAGGTATTTTTTCTCCCCTGTCCTTTTTTGTATTTTTGCAAAGTCAAATGGTCAAATATGGATCAGTAATAGAAACCTGTGTTCCCAGGAGCCACATCATATGTCAGGGCAATCCAAGGAACCACGCTGATTTTAGAGCAGTTAGGAAAGACCAGCTTCAAACACAGGCCTGATCTAAACCTTAACTCTGGCAGGGCTGTCACCTTTATATGTTTAATACTTCATATACCTTAGAGAATATTTATGAAAATACTTATGTACCTTAATATTTAATACTCATTGGCCCAGAAAGCAAGTGTAGGCTCTGTAGGGTAGGGATTAGGATGGTCACTGGGGAGGGGTGAGCTCCTGGGTTTCAGTCTCTGTGCCTAAGACTATTTAATGATTTATACCACCTAGAACAGCTTCGACAGAGAGATTGAGAGAGACCCACTTAGAATAGCCAGCAGCCCTGCAGTTAGGGCACTCGCCTAGGAAAGGGGAGAGCAGGGATTCAAAGCTGGGCCGCCGCAGTTTGTCTGAGTGACTTAATAACTGGGCTATCGGTGATCAGAGGGACATCATCTCTGCAGTGCTGTACATGTAGACAAGCCATGACGCATCATTCGAAAAACTAAGGAGGTGCTCCTTAGTTTTTAGAATGACGCGTCATGGCTTGTCTACATGTACAGCACTGCAGAGATGAAGAAGCTCTCTCGTCAACAAAGCGCTGTCTACACCAGGGTTAGGTCGGTATAATTTTTCACATCCCTGAGTGACGTAGTTATACCGAGATGTTTGT
Source organism: Chrysemys picta bellii (assembly GCF_011386835.1). Taxonomy (NCBI): domain Eukaryota; kingdom Metazoa; phylum Chordata; order Testudines; family Emydidae; genus Chrysemys; species Chrysemys picta. The sequence goes on along the minus strand of NW_027052750.1, from coordinate 208,658 downwards.
GGTGTAGATCTGGCCTAAGGCACCTTGTGAAACCTAACAACATAGGACTGGAAGGAACCACCTGAATCATTGAGCCAGTCCCCTGCTATCACTGACCACCTCTTTAAATCTAGCCCTTCATTTCCAAACTGACTTAGCTTTTAATTTAAACAATGTTTTCAAAAGCCCCAAATCACAATGAAATAGTTTTGAAGTTTTTATAACTACCAGACAAACAAAAAAATCAATTATTTCAACAGCTCTTTCTCTGACTCTGTCATTCACCAACCAGTCTGCCTGCACAGACCAGGGAGCAGAGGCGTTAAGTTGGAGAGGTTGTAGCTGATAGACTTTTTGACCTTTGTTACATCTGAATACCTCAGCTCTTTGACTAAGCAATGGCACTGTTATAAAATAACTGTGCTCTCTGATGCTCAACCATTGCTATTCTCCTGAATTTCAAAAGGTGTGAAGTAAACTTTCTTGTCTGAAATTACAGCACGTTGCTTTGAATATACAGCAGGGAAACAGATTTCCTCCATTCGATGGAAAATTTTATCTCTTCCACTGTCTGACTGAAAACGACAACATGTACTCAGTAAATCCATTGTACCCTGCTTTGCTGCTATTTGAAATGACAGCTGTGTCAGAGATGATGGTGCACACCTTGGGCTGGACTGTACACTGCGCTAACACCTCTGAAATCCAGGAAATACAAAGTTAAGTTACATGCCACCTGTTCAAAGCATCCTTAGTTCTGCCCCTTTTAAGCTGTGTCCCACCATGTCCACAACATACCATTCCCATCAGGCAGAGCAGTTTTCAATCAGTTTTAGCTCAGTGAGAAAAGTTATCTTTTAAACTGCGAGTCTCAATCCTAACTACAGCAGAGTTGCTGCTCCATTATCAGACTTCACTGTTAGCTACATCCATGCAGCCTACCTTGATATACACCTGGACCTTTTCCCTAGTGAAGCCTGCACTTACTCCAGTCCCCTGCTCTCACAGACAGCTCCTGTGGCACTTTGTACCTCAAAGCAGCCCCCTGAAATCCCTATATTCACCCCATCATATAATTATGAGATGTTTCCTACAAAGTATCCATTGTAAAGTATCATTTTAAAATTCTTGATCTGTTTAACATTAATATCCTGTTGGATTGTATGTGCTATGATTGTATGTGAAGTTATGAAGTTTTGCTAGGTGTGTGTTACTGAAATATGTTGTGAGGTTGGAAACATCCACAACCAGCCTTTCAGGAGCAACAATGGAGTAGCCAGATGTGCTGATGGGCCATTAAAGGGAATTCACTTTCCCAGCAGCCATCCCAGAAGATTTCTCAGAGAGGTCACGTAGACAATGGAGATTACTTGACCAATACAGACCCCCACCTCGCAAGCATAGATCTTTGCAGCAAACTGGAAGAAACTATAAAAGAAGGGATGTGACATCGTGATTGGCTTCACTCCTGCCACAACTCAACTGTGACAGTGTACCCCATAAGGCTTTATGGGGAGGGGGTGCTTATAAATGTATGTATGACATAACTGGAATATGTTTTATGCTGCCTGTGCCATGTAACATATCTCCGTAAGGGTTGTGATCTACTATATCTATTCATCCTATTTGTACGTATATATCATTTTCTACTCAAGCTTAAGAATATGGGCTGTATGCTTGCCTGATTTCTAAGTAAGCTTTGTGAGGCATTTGGTCAGCTTCTTTAGGAAGGAATTTGCCAGGTTAAGTACCTGATCAGGAGACACTTAGGGAACAATGCATCTTGGAATGCTCCAATCCACATGAGAAGTCTTCCTGGAGACATGCAAGATGCCATGTGGACAATGCAAAGACTGAGTCATGCAGGGGCATGTGACTTGCCCAGGTGACTCCAAAACTCCATCTTGGAGCTGGGCTTTGCAGAGGAGGGAGGTCTCCACCCACAAGAGAGAGTCTACTTAAACCTGTGGGAGACCCCTCCATTTGGTCTTCAGCTAGCTAAAGAAGGAGCCTCTCCACCCCCCCCAGGATACTTGAAGGAGACTGAAACAAAGGACAGTAACTGCAGGGGGTGTGAGTGATTGCTGGACCCAGGCTAAAAGGAGATTAGCCTGTAAAAGGGAACACTCTGGAACTGGTGAGGAAATTATCTGTATTCAGTTTGATTAGGCATAGATTTGCGCATTTTATTTTATTTTGCTTGGTGACTTACTTTGTTCTGTCTGTTACTACTTTGAACCACTTAAATCCTACTGTCTGTATTTAATAAAATCACTTTCTATTTAGTAATTCACTCAGAGTATGTATCAATACCTGGGGGAGCAAACAACTGTGCATATCTCTCTATCAGTGTTATAGAGGGCGAACAATTTATGAGTTTGCCCTGCATAAGCTTTATACAGGGCAAAACGGATTTATCTGGGTTTAGACCCCATTGGGAGTTGGGCATCTGAGTGCTAAAGACAAGCGCACTACTGCGAGCTGTTTTCAGGTAAACTTGCAGCTTTGGGACAGGAGATTCAGACCCTGGATCTGTGTGTGGAGCCAAACAGGAGTGTCTGGCTCAGCAAGACAGGGTGCTGGAGTCCTGAGCTGGCAGGGAAAACAGAAGCAGGGGTAGTCTTTGCACATCTGGTGGCAGCTCCCAAGGGGGTTTCTGTGATCCAACCCGTCACATCAACACCTGGAAGAAACATCTAGCGGACAAAGACTTTGAACTGTGGAGGGTGGTCCGGTGCTGGAGGAGAGACCCAGCCACTGTATTGAAGATCTGTGACCTGTTTGTACCATCTGTCAGGGTGAGACACTGCTTGATTCAAATCCTGTTTAGTTTATAGAACTCAGATTGCAAATTTACTTTTCTTTCTTAGGTAACCAACTTTGATCTCTATGTCTGCTACTTATAATAACTTAAAATCTATCTTTCTGTAGTTATTAAATCTGTTTTATATTTTACATAAAATAGTTGAAGTGCTTGGAAAATCTCAGCTCAGGATACAAAGGTTAGTGTGTGTCCTCTCCACATTGAGGGAGGGGCAGACTGGGTAATGAACTTACATTGCTCAGGCTTCTGACCAGCGCAAGACACTTCAGCTCTGGGGTCCTAGGCTGGGGAGCTGTGAGGATTGGCTGGAGCCTCTCTGCTGACGATTCATGAGTGGCTGGGAGAAGCATTCATGTAACTCAGCTAGGTGTGTCCCTTCCTGTGGATATCCGTGTAAATGCAGAACCTGCCAGAGGTCTGTAGCTTGCCAACAACCACCCAGTGGTGGGACAGAGGGCTCAGCAGTCCCCCAGTCCAGGTGACATCCTGGGATCCCCATCACAGCCCCTTCATAAAATCCTATTAAAAAACTTAGCAAGTTCCATTTTAACATTAGTTCTGTTTCATAGATTCATAGATTCTAGGACTGGAAGGGACCTCGAGAGGTCATCGAGTCCAGTCCCCTGCCCGCATGGCAGGACCAAATACTGTCTAGACCATCCCTGATAGACATTTATCTAACCTACTCTTAAATATCTCCAGAGATGGAGATTCCACAACCTCCCTCGGCAATTTATTCCAGTGTTTAACCACCCTGACCGTTAGGAACTTTTTCCTCGTGTCCAACCTAGACCTCCCTTGCTGCAGTTTAAACCCATTGCTTCTTGTTCTATCCTTAGAGTCTAAGGTGAACAAGTTTTCTCCCTCCTCCTTATGACACCCTTTTAAATACCTGAAAATACCTTTAAATACCTGTTGTTTTCTCTCACAACACTTCCTGGCAGTCTGCTCCAGAACCTCACTCCTCTGATGGGTAGAAACCTTTAGTTCCCAGCCTGAATTGAATTCAAGGCCAGATAATCCCCATTTCTTCTTGGTCGATTTGATTGTTAGCTTCAACAGTTCATCTCTCTCCATGTTGTTTACTCCCCTGATGCATTCGCAAAGAGCAATCACATCCCCTCTCAGCCTTCCCTTTGCTACCCAAAACAAGCTCAGTTTTTTTAGTCTCCTCTCTTACGGCAGGCCCTCCATGACCCTGATCATCCTGGGAGCCCATCTCTGAACCTGAAATTCATCCACCTCTGGCTGAGGTTGTGGGACACCCCACAGATGCCAGGACAGGAGAGCAGCCCCTCTTACAAAATATCCAGCTCCTGGGTGCTGATCCTTGGCATTAAGGAGAAGCTACAATTTGCTGCAGAAGTAGAAGAGGAGCCAGGGGAGGGATTTGAGTAGGGAGCGGACGACATGGTTGGAGAACAATTGAGGCAGCTGATTTTGCTGGCACAATGTTCGATCAGGCTCTTCATTTCTCTGGTGGGAGAGAAGAGCTTGAGAAGCAACAAAAGCACCTGGTGCCAGGGCTGAGACCCAACCAGAGTCCCCCTGACCACAGGGGAACCAGCCCCATGTAACCTCCTTGCCCAGCCACATGGCGATGGGGGAAATGACAGCAGGAAAACATAGAGGTGTTCCAAGCCCCTGCAGCCAGGATTCCTCCAGCAGTAGCCGGCAAAGCAGCAATAGCCTGCTGCCCAGACAGCCTCTGGCCTTTTCAGTTTGCTGGTTTCCTCTTTGCTCTGCTCCGTTCCCTGCCTCCCTCTGCCCTCCATGGTCCTAGGCAGGACCTGAATTGCTAATATATTGAACAATCACATTCTAAAAAACAGTGTTTCAGCCCTTCTTCTTTCATCTTAAAGGAAGAGCAGAAGCTGTGTTTATTTCCCCTTTGCTAGTCTTTTGAATACACCACACTGGTCCCAGAAATTACCTTTGTCTTTCTTCATTTCAGATCGCAAGGTTGCTAGAAGGAGAAAAAGGCAAATTATGAGCTTTCGTTCTGCCATGGTTATGGTGATATTCCAACGGTTGAACACAATGTGTTGTGCTTGTGAAAGAGAGGGACAGATTTACAGTTAGTGGTTTAAAACACACCTGTCTCAAATGCACCGTGTGATCAAGTGGGGTCAAGTGAAGGCAGGGAGGAGTCGGCTATGTGGGATGAGGATAGAACTTGGGGGCAGAGAGGTGTGATGATCTGGCAGAATTGGGAGGGGAAAGATGAGGAAAGGAAGGAGATGTAGGACTGTTGTTTTTTGGGGGGGATGCACAGGTCAGGAAAGCCTCATCCCTTAGTGGGAGAGGTTTCAGGGGACTCCAGAAACAAGGAATAGGAAAAATTGAACTTACCAAGTTCAGCAAGAATTTCTTCTAAAAGACAAAAAAGAGGAATTAATAATGTGTAATAGCTGTTAAAAATTTTAGTACAGTGGTTCTCTCCCCACCCCTGCTACCTTCATCCATTTTGTTATGTTTGCAAAGTCAAACACAGGCAGTTTTTGTTTGTTTGTTTCCTGTTTTGGGCATGCTCTCTTGTGACGTTTTTTATCACTAGAGTTGGGCAACATTTTTCAGCTGAAATCATCATCATCGGCAGTTCCTTGGTTCGCGGATGATCTCTACCACAGATTTACTTATGGGTCCTGAGATATCTCAGGAGTCCAATCCTGGAACCACAGATCTGCCCGCAGTAGGTACAGACATTTCCTAGCGGGTCAGCTCCGCATTGTGAGAAAGTTCATTTTCCTTCCTTCAGCTTTGAGGGAAAGGCGCTTCTCCTCGAAGCGGGCCACTACCTGATGGAGGCTGACCACTGAGGTCAGTTGGTGGCTTGCTCCTCCCAGCTTGTGATGTCCACATCAGTTTTCTTGAGATACATTTTCAGTGTCTATTTGTAGCGTTTCCTCTGACCACCACGGGATCTCTGACCATGGGTGATCTGAGAGTAGATGGCTTGTTTTGGGAGGCGAGAGTATGGCATCCGCACACAATGTTCAGCCCAATGAAGCTGGTTCATGAGAATCATTGCTTAGTGCTGGTGACATTGGCTTCAGTGAGGATGCTGGCGTTAGCGTAGCAATCTTCCCATTTGATGCGAAGGATCTTCCAGAAGCATTGTCGGTGGTACCTCTCCAGACAGTTGGGTTTGCATCCCTAAAGGAGTGTAGGAGTCATATTTGTCTTATGGGTTATGTAAAAGGCCTGAGGCAGGCTGATGGAGCACTTTAGTCTTCCGAATATTGAGTCAGAGTCCTAGGCTTCGATGAGCTTGTGCAAAAAAATCCAGTGTGGACTGAAGGTCAGTCTTAGTGTGCACGAGGATGTCATCAGCATCTGGCCCTGCTGCCTTGCTGTTCTTCATTTGCATGATGGATCATGTTACTTCTTCGAGGGCAGGAGGATCAGCAAGAGATTCTCTTTCATGTCACTGAGGTATAGATTCGATGGTGGCATTAGAGACGGTTGACTCACGATTCAGGAGTGACTCAAAATGCTCCTTCCATCTGGCTTTGATGGCTTCATTGTCCTTAAAATATGTCAACCCGTCTTAGGCTTGGAGTGGTGTAGGACCATGGGATCATGGATTGTAGACTTGTTCATTTAAATTGCACAGATTACAGCTAATAGCCTTTTTGACTATTGGTACATCTGAATCAGGGCCGGCTCCAGGCACCAGCTTCTCAAGCAGGTGCTTGGGGCGGCCGTTCCGGACAGGGGCGGCAGTTCCAGGTATTCGGCGGCAATTCGGTGGAGGGTCCGTCACTCCGCCTGGGAGTGAAGGACCTCCCGCCGAATTGCCGCCGCAGATCGCGATTGCGGCTTTTTTTTTTTTTTTTTTTTTTTGGTACAAAGGCCCATGGTTCAGAAATCCCTTTCCTAGGCCAGTGTTCTCGACTCGGCTGACACATTGTCCCTGAAAGGGTCAGTTGAGAACTCAGCGTGCGCACAGCAAGCTGGAAATCTGCACAGTGTGTGGAGCGTGTGTATGTGACTTGGAGCTTGGCAGGGCAGCAGCACTGGTTCGTGGGGTTAAGGCAGCTGGGCTGTGCAGGAGCACTCCACAAAGCAGGGTGGCAGACATGGGGTCTGCAGCTGGGAGTGTGTCTGAGAGGCCCAGAAGCACATGGGATCCTGGGGTTAGGCCCACCCACAGCAGACTGGCGTCAGTCCAGAGAGGGGGTGACACAGGGCCTTGAAGTGATTTAATTAGCTAGCAAAACACCCCTACCTTGGACCCATGAGCAGCCTTTGCCATGGGAATCACAGCGTGAGAGCGGTGAGTCGGGGATCCTTTGCAATCTTCACAAAGAGCTTTGGCAATCTCCTTACAGAACCATGTGAGCTCCTTGCCATGTTCCCCACAGACATTTCCTTCCCTCCCTCTTTTTCCTGGTTTTAACCCCAGTTGTTTGATGAACTCTGCTATGCTGTCCAGCTGAGTGTTGGAAAGGTCTTTTCCAGAATGTGCATTTGGATGTTTAAAAGCGCGCTGGCGCAGCTTACTGACTCGCTCAGACCTCAGCGAAAAGAATATCCCCATTGTTATTGCTGCTTGCTGTGCACTCCACAATATCTGTGAGAGTAAGGGGGAGACATTTATGTCGGAGTGAGAGATTGAGGCAAATCGCCTGGCTGCTGATTACGTGCAGCCAGACACCAGGATGGTTAGAAGAGCACAGCAGGGCGCGGTGCGCATCAGAGAAGCTTTGAAAATGAGTTTTGTGACTGGCCAGGCTACGGAGTGAAACTTCTGTTTGTTTCTCCTTGATGAACCGTCCGCCCCCACCCCACCCGGTTCACTCTACTTCCCTGTAAACCAACCACCCCACCCTCCCCTCCCACCCTCGAGCAGCACATGCAGAGGCAATAAAGTCATGGTTACTTCACATTCATGCATTCTTTATGAATTCATCACACAACTAGGGGGATAATTGCCAAGGTAGCCCGGGATGGGTGGGGGAGTAGGGAAGGAAAAGGACACACTACAGTTTAAAACTTTAACTCTTATTGAAGGCCAACCTTCTGATGCTCGGGCAATCATCTGGGGTGGAGTGACTGGGTGGCCGGAGGCCCCCCCCCCGTGTTCTTGGGCGTCTGGTTGAGGAGGCTATGGAACTTGGGGAGGTGGGCTGTTGGTTACACAGGGGCTGTAGCGGCGGTCTCTGCTCCTGCTGCCTTTCCTGCAGCTCAACCATACGCTGGAGCACATCAGTTTGATGCTCCAGTAGACGGAGCATTGACTCTTGCCTTCTGTCTGCAAGCTGACGCCACCTATCATCTTCAGCCCGCCACTTGCTCTGTTCATCCCGCGATTCAGCCCGCCACCTCTCCTCTCGTTCATATTGTGCTTTTCTGTAGTCTGACATTGACTGCCTCCATGCGTTCTGCTGTGCTCTGTCAGCGTGGGAGGACATCTGGAGCTCCGAGAACATATCATCCCGAGTCTGCCGTTTTCTCCTTCTAATCTTCACTAGCCTCTGTGAAGGAGAAACATTTGCAGCTGGTGGAGGAGAAGGGAGAGGTGGTTAAAAAAGACACATTTTAGAGAACAATGGGTACACTCTTTCACGTTAAATTTTGCTGTTCACATTACACAGCACATGTACTTTCGTTACAAGGTCACATTTTTCCTCTTATATTGAGGGCCTGCCGGTTTGGTGTGAGAGATCACTCACGCAGTGCCAGGCAACAGATTTTGGCTTGCAGGCAGCCATGGTAAGCCACAGTCTTTTGGCTTTTTTAACCTTCTTAACATGTGGGAATGGTTTCAAACAGTAGCACCCTCCTTTCCCATACCAAGCACCCATTGGGTTGGCCATTTAAAAGGGGCTGCGGTTTCCGGGTTAACATGCAGCACAAACCCAACTAACACCCCCCCCCAAATCTCTGGGATGATCACTTCACCCCTCCCCCCCACGGCGTGGCTAACAGCGGGGAACATTTCTGTTCAGCAGAGCAGGAACGGGCACCTCTGAATGTCCCCTTAATAAAATCGCCCCATTTCAACCAGGTGACCGTGAATGATATCACTCTCCTGAGGATAACAAAGAGCGATAAGGAATGGATGTTGTCTGCATGCCAGCAAACACCGAGAACATATGCTGCCATGCTTTGTTATGCAATGATTCCAGACTATGTGCTACTGGCCTGGCGTGGTAAAGTGTCCTACCATGGCGGACGGGATAAGGCAGCCCTCCCCAAAAAACCTTTTGCAAAGGCTTTGGGAGTACATGAAGGAGAGCTTTCTGGAGATGTCCCTGGAGGATTTCCGCTCCATCCTCATACACGTTAACAGACTTTTCCAGTAGCTGTACTGGCCGCGATTGCCAGGGCAAATTAATCATTAATCATTAAACACGCTTGCTTTTAAACCATGTGTAATATTTACAAAGGTACACTCACCAGAGGTCCCCTGTGTGCCCTCAGGGTCTGGGACCACGCCTTGGGTGAGTTCGGGGGTTACTGGTTCCAGGTCCAGGGTGATAAACATATCCTGGCTGTTGGGGAAACCGGTTTCTCCGCTTCCTTGCTGCTGTGAGCTATCTACATTATCTTCATCCTCATCTTCCTCATAGCCCGAACCTGCTTACCTGTGTGTTTCTCCATTGAAGGAGTCAAAGCACATGGTTGGGGTAGTGGTGGCTGCACCCCCTAGCATGGCATGCAGCTCTGCGTAGAAGCGGCATGTTTGCGGCTCTGCCCCGGACCTTCTGTTTGCCTCTCTGGCTTTGTGGTAGGCTTGTCTTAGCTCCTTAATTTTCACGCGGCACTGCTGTGCATCCCTGTTATGGCCTCTGTCCTTCATGGCCTTGGAGACCTTTTCTAATATTTTGCCATTTCGTTTACTGCTACGGAGTTCAGCTAGCACTGATTCATCTCCCCATATGGCGAGCAGATCCCGTACCTCCCGTTCGGTCCATGATGGAGCTCTTTTGCGATCCTAGGACTCCATCCATGGTTACCTGTGCTGATGAGCTCTGCGTGGTCACCTGTGCTCTCCACACTGGGCAAACAGGAAATGAAATTCAAACATTCGCGGGGCTTTTCCTATCTACCTGGTCAGTGCATCTGAGTTGAGAGTGCTGTCCAGAGCAGTCACAATGAAGCACTGTGGGATAGCTCCTGGAGGCCAATAACGTCGAATTCCGTTCACACTACCCCAATTCCGACCTGCTAAGGCCGATTTTATTGCTAATCCCCTCGTTGGAGGTGGAGTAAAGAAATCGGTTTAAAGGGCCCTTTAAGTCGAAAAAAGGGACTTAGCCGTGTGAACGTGTCCAGGCTTAATTCAATTTAACGCTACTAAATTCGACCTAAACTCGTAGTGTAGACCAGGCCTCACTCCTGTTGTGTCTGTTGTGTAGATTGTGAGCTCTCTGGGCCAGGGAGTCTCTTGTTACACATCTGTGACTGGGGTTCCTAGGCACTAACACACCATCACTGATACTGATAACCATTAACAGCGAACAGGGGAATAAACAAATGTGCTGACTATACTGTGGCCTTCATCGCTCCTTCATCACTAACCCACCTCAGAGTAATACAGCACCACCCACCCCTCCTGAACTTCCCAGAGAGGGGCCACCAGTACAGATGTGGACAAGGGAGCGGGGTTGGGCAGAGGGAAGGTATTAGAGGGAATTACTGGAGACAGGCCCATCCAGCTCAGCATATCGGGGGGACCAGTAAAGGGCAGGGAGCCATTAGCTCAGCTGTAAATAGGGCCAGAGATCTCCTGCTGTTACCACTGGGCCTGCTGCCTCTGCCTAATCCTTTCTAGCAAAGTTACACAGACAACACACATGGTGACAGCCCAGCCTGGCACACCCACTCTGGCTGCCACCCCTTCCCCCACACACTGCTCGGCCTCGCTCCTATTGAATGTGGCAGTTGCGTTATAGACACACATGTTACAGCTTAGCAATATCGCCTGTGTGCCCAGCACCACGTGTCCCTGCTGGGCTCCCCACTCAGCCCCTCTCCCTTCCCTTCCACTCTTCTCTGCTGCCCTTGGCTTGCCCAGCATCGCCTCGGGTTAGAAGCAAAACGAGGTCTGCATGAAGCATGGTCTGAGTATGCCTCTGCCCCACCCAGAGACCAGGGTGAAGCCCTGCCAGTCAGGTTTACTGGACCCTGCTTTAGCGCAGGGGGCTGGACTTGGTGACTTCTCCAGGGCCTATCCAGCCTGACATTTCTATCCATGAGCTCTGCTCTGTTTGAGACGCTCTGGGACTTGGAGCCTGACCAATTGCAATCAATGGTGAGATTCCCATTGTCTGCTGGGTTTGTCCCTAGGGCACATCTCATCACCCTGTGTATTGCAGTGTGTGTTGTTAGGGTCCTAGAGACCCCTGGGTTATTGTTATGGGGGCCACTGAGCTGAGCTCACAGAGTTCTGTCTCCTCTGTGACATCTCCTCTGGGTTTTGCTATCCTGCCCCTGAAAATGAAATTGTCAGAAAGTAACAACATAGATCAATGTATTTGACAAACGTATTTAGCAACTATTTATGATCAGTTCTTGGGCAGCTGACAAACCAGAATGGAGGTTGAGCTCACTGGACACATCACATGCTGCACATTATTCCCCCAGCTCTGCTTTTCAGCCCTTCTGTCCCTCCCCCACAATCCCCCCTGCCCCCCCCCCACACACATACACTCTCTGGGTCTTGGTCTCCTGACTTGTATTTACCCCTTAGCTCTGCCTGAGGAATTACTAGGGTTACTCCCATGTTATTTCTGTAGCCCCCTCAGTGCCCTGGGCATGTTCTATGGTTCCTGCCCTGGGAGCTTCCAGGCTGGGCTGGGTTTAGGGGCTCACTAATGGGTGTAAGCAGGGAGGAGGAGGAGACGTCTGCAGGCCCAGGGCAGTAGGTCAGGGTGGGTGTTCCAGGCATGGAGGAAGATGCAAAGATAGAAGGACATTGGGCAGGGGCAGGCAAGAGGCTGGCATGGACTAACACATAGGGTGAGGGGCAAAAAGCTTCCTGGGTTCTTTCCTCTATCCCCTTCCCCTGGCCCAGCTACCAGATTCCCTTCCCCAGCTCTCCCCATTCCCCATCCCCTCTCTATTGTGCTGGGACCAACTCCCCTCACACGGCTGAGTCTGCAGCACAGAGCAGACCATCTATTCGACACTGGTGACGCCGCACCTGGAGTATTGTGTCCAGTTTTGGTCCCTCCACTACAGAAGAGATGTGGACAAATTGGAGACAGTCCAGCGGAGGGCAATGAAAATGATTAGGGTGCTAGTGCACATGACTTATGAGGAGAGGCTGAGGGAACTGGGCTTGTTTAGTCTGCAGAAGAGAAGAGTGAGGGGGGATTTGATAGCAGCCTTCAACTATCTGAAGGGGGGTTCCATAGAGAATGGAGCTAGGCTGTTCTCAATGGTGGCAGATGACAGAACAAGAAGCAATGGTCTCAAGTTGCAGTGGGGGAGGTCTGGGTTGGATATTAGGAAACACTATTTCACTAGGAGGGTGGTGAAGCACTGGACTGGGTTATCTAGGGAGATGGTGGAATCTCCATCTGTCAGGGTTCCCTCCCCATGCTGAACTCTAGGGGACAGACATGGGGACCCGCATGAAGACCCCCTAAGCTTATTTCTACCAGCTTAGGTTAAAAACTCCCCAAGGCACAAATCCTTCCTTGTACCTTGGATTAGGTAACGCTGCCACCACCAAGTGATTTAAACAAAGATTTAGGGAGGGCCACTTGGAGACCTACCTTCCCCAAATATCTCCCCAAGCCCCTACACCCCTTTTCCTGGGCAGGCTTGAGAATATATCCTCACCAATTGGTACAGGTGAACACAGACCCAAACCCTAGGATCTTAAAACAATGAAAAATCAATCAGGTTCTTAAAAGAAGGATTTTAATTAAAGAAAAGGTAAAAGAATTACCTCTGTAAAATCAGGATGGTAAGTACTTTACAGAATAACAAAAGACTCAAGAACACAGAGGATCTCCCCTCTAAGCAAAACCTTAAAGTTACAAAACCAGGCATAGTATCAGAGGGGTAGCCGTGTTAGTCTGAATCTGTAAAAAGCAACAGAGGGTCCTGTGGCACCTTTGAGACTAACAGAAGTATTGGGAGCATAAGCTTTCGTGGGTAAGAACCTCACTTCTTCAGATGCAAAACCAGGCATAAACCTCCTCTTACACAAAGGAAAACACAAGCCAAAATAAAAGTAAACTAACACATTTCCTTGCTAAATACTTACTAACTCTATAGGAGTTGGATTGCTTGCTTCCTTGATCTGACTCCAGCAAGCACACAGAACAGACAGACAAAGCCTTCCCCCCCACCCAGATTTGAAAGTATCTTGTCCCTTTATTGATCCTTTTGGTCAGGTGCCAGCTTGAGCTTCTTAACCCTTTACAGGTAAGAGGATTTTGTGCCTCTGGCCAGGAGGGACCCCATAGCACTGTATACAGAAAGGTGGTTCCCTTTATATGCATGACACCATCCTTTTAAGGCCCAGCTTGACAAAGCCTTGGCTGGGATGATTTATTTGGTGTTGGTCCTATTTTGAGCAGGGGGTTGGACTAGATGACTTCCTGAGGTCTCTTCCAACCCTGATATTCTATGATTCCATGATGGGTACAGCAACGCTTTGGTGGTCTCAGTCCTGCTCCCTGTGGCTGTTTCACTCCTCCTCATGAGCAAAGAGTCCCTAGGGCAGTAAATGGCAGGACGTTCCCTAACACTCACTGGCCATGTCGCACTCACTGGGCCCCCGGGACTGGCTTCCTTTGGGAGTGGCCCTGAGGGAATCTGGGAATCCCCCTGACTTGGAGCTGATGCCACTGGGATGCTCTTGGAGATTGTGTGGGAGGTGCTAAAATGAGGGGCCCTAGGCCCCAGGACATTCTGAAATCCTGCTGCAATTCTCTGAATTTTATACGATTTAAAAAAAAATTGAGGACAAAAATTGCAAGTGCCCATGTGGGACTCTGTGAGTGTGTGTGGGGGGGGGCAGCCTGCGTTGAGCTGGCCTAGTCGTTCTTGTTCTGAAAGGGCCTCACCACTGTACCGAGTCCCTTACAATGGACAGTGTCAGTGTTATGGAGGCCCCGAGAGATTGTGGCTTGGTCTACAGATAAATGTTGTGTTGGCAAAGCTAGCTTGCTTAGGAGTCTGAACCCGCCTCACCCCCAGCCCACATAGGTATGCCAGAAAAAGCCGCCCTGTGGCCCTTTTGTTGGTACAATTTGTTCCCGTCAGGGAGCTGGTGTCATCTCTCCTGGGGAAAGCATTCTCTGCTACTATCCGCTGCATCTCCACTTGGCAGGAGGGGCTGCTGCTCATCTTGCTGCATAGACGAGGCTGAACCATCTCCTCAGCCCACAGTCTCCCAGCCTACCCATTGCAGCAGCTGCCCCCCACAGGCGCTCCCTTGCATACAGGTACATGGGGCTCCCTGCGCAGCTCCAATCCACAGCCAGGCCGTGTCAGCAACTAGCACACGATGTTCTCACGGTGATGTGATTCTGGACAGTCTGGAACCTGTCCCTTGATAATACAGGAAGCTCCATCCCTCCACCACGCTGCTCTTCCCACATCCTGGGGCTGAACAGTTGATCAGGGCTGCCACAGGAAGAGCTCCCCTTCCCCTCCCCCAGCATCCCGAAGCCGTTCTCACGGGAGGGGAGCTGCCGCCTCTGACATTACAAGAGGGTGACACAAGAGGCGATACAAGAGGCTGCTGATCTGGGCCAGGGTTACTGACCAGTGTGTGCTCTAGGGGGCCCAGAGACATTGGGGTCCCATACAGCCCCGCGGTACCAGTACAACCCTTGCCCTCCTCACATGACATACACACACCACACACACACACTGCATTTGGGGCCAGCAAATGAGTGAGGGCCAACACCTGAATGAGAAGCAGGAGGCAATGGGATTTCGGGGAGGGGAGAGATATAATACCTTTGTGTCACATGTGGATTCTTCAGCCACCCCCTCTCCTGCCTGCAGCCACTGCCCCCTCTCCTCCCCACCCAGAGAAGGGCCGTAGGCCTGGCTGCTTCCCCCCAGCCTGGCTGGCCAAACTCGGCAGTACAGCCAGTGTAGACATGCCCCAGAGCCAGGCAGGCCTGGAGTTATTGCCTGGGCAGATTCCTGGCACATGGCTCTGCTGGCTTCTGCCTTCAGCCACCCCCACGCCCCCACAGATTCCCTGCAGCAGTGGATCCTTCCCAGAGATCTCCTGCTCTAACTACTGGGCCTGCTGCCTCTGCCTAATCCCTTTCTAGCAAGGTCTCACCGAAAATGCACATGGTGACAGCCCAGCCTGGCACACCAACTCTGGCTGCCCCCTCCCCCCCCACCACACACACACATACCCCTCTTCCCCTGTGCTATACTCTGCCTTGCTCCTATTGAATGTGGCAGCTGCATTATAGACAAACACGTTACATCTCAGCAATAGTACCTGTGTGCCCAGCATCCCTGCTGGGCTCCCTGCTGAGTCCCTCTCCCTTCCCTCCTGCTGTTCTCTGCTGCCCTCGGCTTACCCAGCATTGCCTCCTGTGAGCAGCAAAATGAGGTCTGCACAAAGCCTTGTCTGAGGATGCCCCTCCCCCACTGCACCCAGAGACAAGGGTGAACCCCTGTCAGTTTATTGGACCTTGCCTCAGTGCAGGGGGCTGGACTTGGCAGGGCCACCCGGGGTGGGGGAGAAGTGGGGCAATTTGCCCCAGGCCCTGCAAGGGCTCCGCGAGCCCTGGCCCGGTGGTGGTCCAGGTCTTTGGTGGCATTTCGGCGGTGGGGGGTCCTTCAGTGCTGCCGAAGACGTGGAGCGACTGAAGGGCCCCCCGCCGCCGAAATGCCACTGAAGACCCGGACCGCCGCCGGGTGAGTACAAGTGCTGCAGCTCCCCCGCTTTGCCCAAGGCTCCCTGAATCCTCTGGGCGGCCCTGGGACTTGTTGACATCGCCAGGGCCCTTCCAATCCCACATTTGGAACTAGTGGTCACCAAATGAAATTAATAGGCAGCAGCTTTAAAACTAATATAAGGAAGTATTTCTTCACACAATGCACAATCAACCTGTGGAACTCCTTGCCAGAGGATATTGTAAAGGCCAAGACTATAACAGGGTTCAGAAAAGAACTAGATAAGTTAATGGAGGATAGATCCATCAATGGCTATTAGCCAGGGTGGGCAGGGATACAAAACCATGCTCTTGAAGTGTCCCTAGCCTCTGTTTGCCAGAGGCTGGGAATGGGCAACAGGGGATGGATCACTTGATGATTACCTGTTCTGTTCATTCGCTCTGGGACACCTGGCATTGGCCACTGTTGGAAGACAGGATACTGGGCTAGATGGACCACCGGTCTGACCCAAAGTGGCCAGTTTTATGTTCTTATGACATTTCTTATCAGTGGGCTCTGACGTATCTGAGACTCTCTGGGCCTTGGAACTGACCCTAGCGCACAGCTCATCACCTGTGTATTGCTATGTGCATTGTTAGGGTCCTAGCAACCCCTGGGCTATTGTTACAGGGGGGCACTGAGCTGAGCTCACAAAGTTCTGTCTCCTCTGTGAAATCTCCTCTGGGTTTCCGCCACCCTGTCCCTGAAAATGAAAATGTCAGAAAGTAACAACAGCCCTTGCGCTGACCCGAGTGATTCTGCAGGGACACGGTGGTCCAGAGTCTGACGTTCACAGCCCAGCCCAATCCAGGCTCAGATAAGACTCAGGTGCAGCTTTCACTTTGAATGTGGCAAACCCCAAGTTCCTGAAGAGGAAGGAGCAAAGAGAAACTAACAATGTGATTTTATCAGCTGTTCTTTTATGTGGCCATATTATTGTTTCCAAGGAAAGAGGTGAGAATGGGAGAGAAAAATCCTATTTAAAAATTAAGGGGAAAAGCTATCAAGACACCCTAGTTACTGTCCAACTGTTCCCAATCATTACTCAGGGCATTCTCCCCTCCCCCATCATTTACAATCCAGCTGAGATGATGACCTTGGGTAACAGCAGCAGAAAGGGGCAAGTGACGAGCATCAGGGACAAAGGGTAACAATAAGCATCAGTTGATTGAGCTGCAGAGGGGAGCGATGTCCAGTGGGAGCCTCTGGGGGTCAGAGTCTCCTTTTTTATTGCACATCATTGAACTCTTATCTGACAGAGAGGCCCTGAGTTGGGGTAATAGCAAGGCTGAGCCCATGTGCTCCAGAAAACACTGATAGGAAATGATAATTAAACACTCCACTGCCTGTGCTGACAGAGCTCAGGGGCTCTGAGATGCTTCAGGTGCAGCTCTGAAAGAAGTTCCAGTGTCAGGCTGCACAATTCCTTGCCCTGCTACAGACGCCCTGGGTGGCCTTAGGCAAGTCACTTGGGCCCAAAGTTTCAAAGGTGTTTTGATGTCTAAAGATGCAGATAGGTATCTAGTGGGATTTTCAAAGGTGTCTGGGCACTGAGCTTCCAATGGGAGTTAGGCACCTCGATGCTGTTGAAAATCCCACTAGACACCCAACTGCATCTTTAGGTGCCCACAGACCTTCCAAACTCTGCCCTTAGTCTCTGTCCCAGGTTTGTAAAGCTATTTAGGCACTTAAAGATTCAGACAGAAGCCGAGTGGTATTTTCAAGAGTGCCTGTGTGAGTGAGGTGCCTGGCTCCCATGAACTCCCTTCAGCTGTGATCCTGCCCCTTCTCTATTCGCCCCAGGTATAATCAGTCGAAGGCGCTTCCTGGTAGGAATGGCCATGCAAACCAGGGATTTCTGCTGAATGTTATAAAATATTCATGGGAAGCAATGTTTGAAAATTAAGGCCCTAATCTAACAAGCATATGCATAACTCTCACAATGCAAGGAAACCCACCAAAGCCTGAATCACAAATATTTGCACCAAAATCCTGTTTATAAGAATTAAATTCATCCATTCAGGACTCAGAAACAATCCCATGTGACCTGTGTGTCCAATCAGAACTAACCCATGCAGATCAATGTATTTGACAAACGTATTTAGCAAATATTTTTGAATAACAAATAAATCTGAAAAAATTGTGGTCAGTTTGTGGGCAGCTGAGAAACTGGAACAGAAGCTGAGCTCACTGGATACAACACATGCAGTACATTATTTCCCCCAGCTCCGCTTTCAGCCCTTCTGTCTCTCCCCCACCCCCACATTCTCTGGGTCTTGGTTTATTTACCCCTTTGCTCTGTCTGAAGAATTACTGGGGTTACTCCCATGTTATTTCTGTAGCCCCCTCAGTGCCCTGGGCATGTCGTATGGTCCCTGTCCTGGGAGCTTCCAGGCTGGGCTGGGTTTAGGGGCTCACTAATGGGTGTAAGCAAGGAGGAGGAGGAGAAGTCTGCAGGCCTGGGGCAGTAGGTCAGGGTGGGCGTTCCAGGCATGGAGGAAGGTGCAAAGATAGAAGGGGTAGGCAAGAGGCTGGGGTGGAGCTAACATGGAGAGGGGCAAAAAGCTGCATGGCTCCTTCCTGTGAGTGGGTTTCCTTCACCCAGCCAGGGCCTATTGCTCACACAGTCCTGGGGCAGGGGTCTCACTCCCCTTCCCCTGGCCCAGCTACCAGATCCCCTTCCCCAGCTCTCCCCATTCCCCCTCCATAGGGTTACCATATTTCAGCAAGCAAAAAAGAGGACGGGAGGAGCCCCGCCCCTGCCCCTCCCACTTCCCACCCCCCCAGAACCCTCAACCCTCCCCCCGTTCCTTGTCCCCTGACTGCCCCCTCCTGGGACCTCTGCCCCTAACTGCACCCCAGGACTCCACCCCCTATCTAAGCCTCCCTGCCTCTTGTCCCCTGACTGCCCCAACCCTTATCCACACTCCCACCCCCAGACAGACCCCTGGGACTCCCATGCCCCATCCAACCACTCCCCACCCCCTGACAGCCCCCCCAGAACTCCCAACCCATCTAAACCCCTCTGCTCCCTGTCCCCTGACTGCTCCGATCCCTCTCCCCACTCCTGCTCCCTGACAGCTCCCCCCCAGAACTCCCAACCCCCCACCCCTCCCGCTCCTTGTCCCCTGACTGCCCCCTCCTGGGACCCCTGCTCCTAACTGCCCTCCAGAACCCCACCTCCTACCTAAGCCTCCCTGTTCCTTATCCCCTAACTGCTCCTTCCTAAGACCCCCCCCAACTGCCCCCCAGGACCCTACCCCCTACCTGTACCCTGACTGCCCAAAACTTTCTCCACTCCCCCCCAAAAGCCCCCCCCGAACTCCCGACCCCCCCGTTTCTTGACTGCCCCCTCCAGAACCTCCCTGCCCCTTCTCCTGCCCCCCTGGCCCCCTTACCCTGCTGCTCAGAACAGGGTGTTGGGCTCTGTGTGAGCCGGACATGTGGCTGCGCTCCCCAGCACAATACACAACATGGTCCCTGGCCCTGCACAGTGCTGCTGGAGCCGGGCGCGGGGCTGCCGGGGAGGAGCTGCCGGCTCAGAATGCAGGGAGGGAGGGAGGAGGAGGAGCTCCTCTACAGCTGCTCCGGAGTCCAGCCCGTGACTTTCCTGCAGCCCTCCCAGCCGCTCGCTCTGCTCTGCCGGGGGGGGGAGAGGGGGGGGGGAAATCCCGGACATTTTGAGTGATTTACAAATTCCCCCCGGACGCTATTTTTAGCACAAAAAGGAGGACATGTCCGGGTAAATCCGGACGAATGGTAACCCTAGCCGACCCAGGCTGGAGACGCGCCTCCTCCCCCCACACCCTCCTTACCTGCTTCAGGCTTCCCGTGAATCAAATATTCGTGGGAAGCAGGGGAGGGGGCGGAGTTGGGGCGGGGACTTTGGAGAAGGGGCGGAGTTGGGGCGGGGGGGCATGGGCGGGGCCCCGTGGAGTGTCCTCCTTTTGGAGGCTCAAAATATGGTAACCCTAGACCGGGTCGGCCCGCCCAGCACTGCCAGTCCCCGGCCCGGCCCCCGGCCGAGCACCTCCGGCCCGCCCAGCACTGCCGGCCCCCGGGCCCCCGGCCGAGCACCCGCGGCCCAGCCTCGCCGACCACCGGCCCCCGAGCCCCCGGCCCGGCACCGCCGGCCCCCGAGCCCCCGGCCCGGCCGACCTCCGTCCCCCGAGCCCCCGAGCCGCCGGCCCCCGAGTCCCCGGCCCGGCACCGCTGGCTCCCGAGCCCCCGGCCCGGCACCGCTGACCGCCGGCCGCCGGCCCGCATGTCCCGATTTTCCCAGACATGTCCGGCTTTTGGGGATTTCCCCCCGGACGGGAATTTGGAGCCCAAAAAGCCGGACGTGTCCGGGAAAATCCGGACGTATGGTAACCCTACCCCTCCATCACACTGAGACCAGCTCCTCTCACAAGGCTGAGTCTGCAGCACAGAGCAGCCCTTGCAGCAGAGCCTGGTGCTCTCACACCTGCCTCCTGTGCCGTTTCACTCCTTGCCATGGGCACAGAGTCCCTAGGACAGTAAATGCCGAGGCGTTGGGACTGGCTTCTTTTGGGAGTCAGATCAGGCAGTTAATGGCCCTGAGGTGACCTGGGAATCTCTTCAAACCTAGCTTACAGCTGACCCTGCTGGGAGGCTCTGGGAGGCTGTGGGGGAGACACTAAAATGAGGGCACCTAGGTCTGCTCCACTAGGACAGTCTGAAATTTTGCTGCCATTTTATACAATTAAAAACAAAGTTGAAGCCATAAATTGTACGTGCCCATGCGGGATGCTGTGTGGGGCAAGCAGCCTGTGGTGAGTTGGTCTAGTCATTCTAGCTATTGTAATGAAACGGCCTCACTGCCATACTGCGCCCCTTGCAATCACTAACAAGACAGACAGGCAGAAATCAGCAATTTCTCAAAAGGACAATTTCCCTCTGCTTTGCACAGTCTCCTCCCCTCCACTCCCCTCCCCTCTGTCCGGCTGACAGCCCCAAATCCTCCTACCACCCTGCCTACCCCCATAGGAAGATACTCAGCAGCATTCTGGTTGTAGAAGAGGGATTTGAAATACCAGTATAGCCAACCACAAGCATAGGAGCACAGAAAATCATGAGCCTGGCCCCCAAAAGATAAAAAATAAATCATGCCTTCTGGTCTGCTTGGGGATTTTTGAACTCCTACTCCTCCACTCCGTCCCCTATCCAGCCCCTGATGTTCCCAGCCACATCCATCCCCTGAGGAGACCCCTTGCATTTGCCCCCTGGCAGGAGAAACCAGGCAAGCCAGCTGGTAAATAGATGATATGGTGGACTGGCTATTTGGACCAGGATCAGTTATGGTTGGCATCATGTTACCAGGATTGCTGACCCCAAATGTTAGAAAGTCATGAACCTGGCCCCCAAAACACCATGAAATTTATTTAAAAAAACCGAAACAAAACACATTTTCTCCCAAGACTTCTGGCCGCACTCACTTTCAAGCTTCTGTCTGCAACCAGGAGGGCTTAAAAACTGACTTTTTTTGTTTAAATAAAAACTGAGTCTCTCACCTAGTCACCTGACTCCAGGAGCTGGGGTTCTCTGTCAAACACCAAGTATCACGAGACTCACAATAAAATCGCAGGAGCCGGTGACATTGTGTTAGCTCGCTCTGTTGTTCACTTTGTGGCGCAGAGCAGGTCTGTTTGGGCCCCTCCTAGACCTTTCCCCACATCATCGCATGGGGGGAGTGGGCAGGGTTGGCCCTTTGTGAAAAGGCTGCAGGACCTATCCACAAACCAGTGAAAGCCTCAGGGACCTGCACTGATCCTAGCCATCTGTGCAGAGCCCCTGGGCTTGATCACTTGATCATTGCCTATTAGGTTCACTCCCTCTGGGGCACCTGGCATTGGCCACTATCAGCAGGCAGGATGCTGGGCTGGATGGACCCTTGGTCTGACCCAGTATGGCCGTTCTTACGTTCGTATGTTCTACACTGACTCTGCTCCTTGATGCCCATCCTAGCTCCATAGCAGCATCAGTACATTGGAGCCGTACTGCCAGGGCTCCCCTTGCCCATGGCTGCCCTGGCTCACTTGCTGAGGGGCAGGAGCTGGACTCTGAAGGAAAAATGATGCAGCACAGATTGAAAAATCCCTCCCAGGCTAGGTCTCTTCCTGGGGCCTTCATTCTTCCCCTCCCTTGGCCTGAGCCTGCCAGACAGCAGTGCCCACTCCCCCCCCCCCCCCCGAGGAAGGGAAGGGTGAGAAAAAAGGAACAGAGATCAACTAATTACTGGGGAGAACACAAGAAGGACAGGGCTAAGCTAGAGAGTGCCAGTGGGGTCATCAGGCAGAGAACCATGAATTATGCCTGCTGCTCTGAGGAGATGTCTGGGGAGTGACTGGATGCTGCCTGGGGAGCTCTGCCTGGACTTGTGAGGGAATGAGGAAAAGGAGAGAGCTGCATAGGCTGAGCTGGGCCAATGCCAGGCCAAGCTTATGAAGAGGTCCCTGGGCTTCCTGAGGCTTTGGGCAGGGTGACCATAAATAACCAGGGGAGGGGAGAAGAGAAGCCAGATCTGAAGGGGATGGTCGAGGTGCTGAACCCCAGCTGCAGAAGGGGCAGGGATGTGTGAGAGGCAGGCCACTGCTGTCTGTGAACACCTCAGGGCTCCATGAAGGAGCCTCCAGCTCATGTTGCCAGTGGGCTGTGGAACCCAGGTGCAGTGGGGTCTCTCCCAGGGATTCATTTGTGCCAGGGCTTGCCAGGATTGAGCCCCAGCACCTCTAGGCTGGCCGCATCAGTTATGAAATTAAAAAAATTGCTTGAGCCCAGGCACCTTTTCATTTCAAATGACCAGTCTGCCAACGATTCTTAAACATAAACATCAGCCATAGCACAATGCTCACTGGGTGCACCAAAGTGCAAAGGAGGAACAGAAAATCAGGAATTGATACTGTTTATCCCCAAAAATGGCTTTTTGTATGAAAAAAAGAATATTTGCTTCCCTCTTTAATTTGTGAATGTGGTGAGTCCTCCATCCCATTTATTTAAAATATATAAAATTGTATTTTTATTTACAAATGTTTGCATGAAAGATATAAAACAAAATCTGAATGCCGAACACTGACGTTTTATAGCAAAGATACTATTCATTCACCAGTATAGCTCATGACCCCTATTAATCACTGAAGTATTGGTTATTCAATTATTCAATGATTAATTAGTAAGCAGGAATTGCTGCACATTGATGGTAACATGCTACTTCAGACACTGAATGAACCCAGCAGAAATGGGCTTCATTGCTGTAAACACTATGATAAAAATGTGAGAACTAGTGGCAGTACAATTAGGCAAAGAGTCAGACCTTAGTTATGTAAGTCATAACTTAGTTTCATTTTTATATTCCAATACACTAGTGATTCTCCAGAATCCAAGAATAAAACAGTTGATGACCCAAGCACTTGGGACCAGTAGCTTTAGAGAGACGCTGGTCCATGAGGGATTCTCTGGTGAAGTGATCCATGGACTGAAAGAAAGGGAGAAACACTGATCTGCAATCATTCAGCGTCAAGGTAATGTATTGAATTCAACTCGAAGGCTGTTGATGTTTACTGACTTTAATATGTTCACTGTTGTTATATCTATTTCTAGTCATAATTCTATTTTTTAAATCTATTTTGCTATGTCTTCATAGTACACAGGCAAAAAAAAAACCTCTATGTTGAAGGCAAAAGTGAGAATAAATATAATTAATTTCAAGGTAAAAATCCTGACAAGATCATTATAGTTAAGGGGGGAAATCTGTCAAATGTTAAGAATTTCATGATCTTGGTGGTCTTGAATATATTTATCAATAACTTCGACTTGTTATTTAACAGCTCTATTTCTGTAAGGAATTGTAGCAGGGTACTGATGCAAAAGCACCTCATTATCATGTTCTTTCTTCCCTCTGGGGGTACGTCTTCACTACCCGCTGTATTGGTGGGTAGCAATCGATTTATCTGGGATCGACATATCACATCTCGTTAAGACGCGATATATCGATCCCCGAACGCGCTCACCGTGGACTCCGGAACTCCACCAGAGCGAGCGGCGGTAGCGCAGTCGACGGGGGAGCCGCGGCCGTCGATCCCGCGCCATCTGGACCCCAGGTAATTCGATCCAAGATACTTCGACTTCAGCTATGCTATTCGCGTAGCTGAAGTTCCGTATCTTGGATCGATCCCCCCCCAGTGTAGACCAGCCCTTGGCTTTGCCCCCACCCCCCCTCAGAGTCAGGTGAGCATTACCTCATCGTAGTCCCAAACTGACCAAAGGAAGGGAAAGGGGGTGACTCACTTGAGAGTCCAACAGATCCTTTGTTGCTGCCTAGGCCAGTGTCCTTTGTTCTTGTGAGGCTGGGCTGGGTTCATCCCATATATGCCTCGATGAGGTGTGAACTGCCCCTCTGTTCCTGGAGAGTTTTGCCTGGGCTTGTTTTAAGCCATGAGGACACATTTTCAGCCTCACAACTATATAGATGAAATTACTACCTATAACATTATTGTAACAACAATGCTCAGTGCATCATAAACCTTCTGAAGACACCCGACATGACAAACTTTGCATTGGATACCACGCAATTATATTACAAGGATGAACATGGGGTTGCAGGGTGTTCCCCCGAGATACAGAGTGTCACACCTACACAAAAGAGGAAATAGTTCTTATATAGCAATTCCCATCACTAGATCTCAAAGGGAACATTTACACTGCAACAAAAGACCCACGGCAGGGCAGCAGGAGGCACAAATCAGCTCACAGGGCTCTATCTCCAGGATTACAAATTGCAGGGCAGACGTTTTGGCTTGGTCTGGAATCCAGGCTGTGAAAGCCCACAAGGAGGGAGGGTCTCAGAGCCTGGGGTCTAGTCTGATCCCAAATGTTTACACAGCAGTATTTAGCTCCACAGTCCGAGCCCTAGTCAATTGACCATGGCTCTCAGACTTGGTGCCGGGAATTATTTATTGCAGTGTAGACATACTCAAAGTGTCCTACAAAGGAGGTCAGGGAGTAATTATCATCAATTTACAGATTAAAAGCCTTTAAAATGGCTCATCTAAGAAACTGAAAAGTATTTAATGGTTATTTCCCTCCTTCTGCTCCAGAAAAAAAATCACGTTATGCCATGAAATTGGACAGTTTTAGCACTGGCTCAAGCAGGTGGCTGGTTTTAATGATCAGAATATTAAAAGGATGCTGAAATTGCCATTATTTGAAACACTACCTATGATTCCCGGTGAGGAAAATGTAGCTCATATAAAAAATCTTTGTCAACAAAGCTGTGAGATTCATTTTCCCTGTTGCATTGATAGAGGGTGTATGTTGGGGCCAGCAATGGTTGAGGAGATTGAAGGCTCTTGTATATAGTTGCAGCACTAAACACTTACTTATGGTAAGCGGGTTTGTGTCAGAATTATTACTGATCACTGCCCCTTTTCCATTAAAGGGCGGGGAGAGAACATAAATCCTTTTAACCTTCTATTAAAAACACAGGGGAAGGAGAAGGGAAAGGAAAACTCTTAAAGCATTTACAACTGAAAGAACTAGATAAGACTTTCATTGTGGCTGCTTCCCATACTCCCTTTCTCTGTACAGCATTTTCTTTAGTGGAAAATCTCCTCACCTTTGTCTAAACTAGAGATTTTGGCCATATCAGACAAGTGACTTGTTTGCCAGCTATAGCAGGGGTGTAAATGGTCATCTAGACACTCTAGAAATGTTTGTTCCTGGCTGGACTATCCTTGGGCTCTGGTGCTGAAGAAGGATTGAATGACCTTGTTGGGGACATGAGGTAGATACAGTAAGATGGTTGCTTTGGGGGTGTTGAATTCCAGTCCTGTTTCTTTTAAAGACAAGACAAAACAAAGCAGACACACACAGGAGAAGAAATATAAGAAGGCCCAGCTTCTGTCCCTATTATTTGCCATTTAGCAGCTGCAAATTCCAAGAGTTGTATTAGTAGAGCAGTGCAAAGAACTGACTTTTAATTTTGCTGGCAGTTCCAAAAAATTTGGCGGGGGGGAATGTTTTAGGTAATCCTGAATGAAAAAAAATTCAAAATTTTGGCCTATAAAAATTTTTTTTCAGTGACATGAAGTGTTTGACATGAAATGTAACATTTCATTTTGTTTTGGAGCTTTTAAAATGTTTTTATATATTTTAAATAAAATTGAAGAAAATTTTTAAAAAAAGTCATTTTGAATTGAGAAATCAAATGTTTCCATTCAACAATGTCAAAACAAAACAATTTCCTTTTTTCTGCATGTTTGTTGGTTTGTTTTTCACCAAAATAATTCTGCAAAATTAACATGAATTCGCAAAATGTTTTAGTCAGCCTAAATCTGCATTTTTTACTGGAAAAAGAGGTTCAGACAAAAGGTTTCACGCAGCTCTACTTATTAACCTGAGATTTAGCTGTTACTGGCTGGGGTGAAAGCATGGCTCTCAGGTTGTCTCTTTCAGTACAGCAGAGTTGCAAAGGTGGAGTTTTTCTGGCTGCCTAAGCTAGACTCTCATGAGACGGAAGGCAAAACAAGAAAAAGAGGAAGCGTAATGTGGAGTGCTCCTGTGTGGGAAGGAAAAATGATGTGCTAGAGCATGGGTGATATTAGGAACTTCAGGTTCTCATCATCCCAGGCATTGCCCAGGATTCAGCTGAACCCAATGGAGATTGTCCCAGTTTTGGGGTTAACTGCACCTGTTCCCCCTTCCTGGCCTCCAGCCATCATCCCACTATGAGCAGGATGATTTAGTTGGGGTTGGTCCTGCTTTGAGCAGGGGGTTGGACTAGATGACCTCCTGAGGTCCTTCCAATCCTGATATTCTATGATTCTATAACCCCTGTCCCTCTCCCTCCAGACCACAATTTTAGGGCTGCAGTCCCCCGGCAATTCCCTGTGACTACCCTAGCAGGTCTGACTTTAGGTTAGCACCTGCAGTTCTGCTCTCCCCCAGGGATAATGACAGGGTTACCAGTGACTAGCCAGCTTTCACAGAACACAGTATCTTGATTTAGTACAAGTGTATGTCAAAGAAAACCTATCCTAAAACAATAGACAGCACAGATATTAACCTTAGCCAGTGTCACCCATCATCCACAGGGAGTCCTGGTAGGTCCATACACTGGTCCAGAGTGAGTCTGACCTAAGTCAGATCAGGCTGAATCGTTATACTATTTGGGGCCTTTGTCGTCAGGCCTCCAGGACCAGGTAAAACCAATCAGTGCTACTTCTCCCCAGGACCAAAGCTTCAAAGGTGCTGGGTGTCTGAGTAACTGGCATTGGGACTTGCATTCATTACCCTCCCCACCCCGCAGTGAGTCCAGATTCTGCTGAAAACTCACTCAGCGAGCCAGAAACACACAGCTGCATATACCGATTATTGATACAGCAGTCTGTGAACATCCCCTGTGCCCATAGTGGCTATCACATCTCAGTAGAACAGTCTTTGAAGTTTCCATGCTTGCAAGGTCTCACGTTTGTCACAGTGATCTTGTCTGGTTGCTTCCTCTTGTCTGGTCAGGACGTCTTTCAAGATGTGATGGCTAAATGAGTGGGCTGATTTTCGGAGATGCCAAGCTCCCATAATTACTTCTGAAATCAATGGGGACTGTAGGTTCTCAGCACCTCTGAGAATCAAGCCACTTACTTTGATACCTAAGTAAAGATTTAGGTGCCTAATTTTAGACACTAAGAGTAACATTTTCAAAAGTATCTAAGTGATTTCAGTGTCTAAGTCCCATTGAAAGTCTAGAACAATATTTTTGGAATAAGAAATTACAATATGAATATTAGTACTAGAAGTTCTCATATTAATTATGATATTAAAATGAATATAGAATCCTAGAATATCAGGGTTGGAAGGGACCTCAAGAGGTCATCTAGTCCTACCTCCTGCTCAAAGCAGGACCAATTCCCAGCTAAATCATCCCAGCCAGGGCTTTGTCAAGCCGGGCCTTAAAAACCTCCAAGAAAGGAGACTCCACCACCTCCCTAGGTAACGCATTCCAGTGCTTCACCACCCTTCTAGTGAAATAGTGTTTCCTAATATCCAACCTGGACCTCCCCCACTGCAACTTGAGACCATTGCTCCTTGTTCTGTCATCTGCCACCACTGAGAACAGCCGAACTCCATCCTCTTTGGAACCCCCCTTCAGGTAGTTGAAGGCTGCTATCAAATCCCCCCTCATTCTTCTCTTCTGCAGACTAAACAATCCCAGTTCCCTCAGCCTTTCCTCATAAGTCATGTGCTCCAGATCCCTAATCATTTTTGTTGCCCTCCGTTGGACTCTTTCCAATTTTTCCACATCCTTCTTGTAATGTGGGGCCCAAAACTGGACACAGTATTCCAGATGAGGCCTCACCAATGTCGAATAAAGGGGAACGATCACGTTCCTCGATCTGCTGGCAATGCTCCTACTTATACATCCCAAAATGCCATTAGCCTTCTTGGCAACAAGAGCACACTGTTGACTCATATCCAGCTTCTTGTCCACTGTGACCCCTAGGTCCTTTTCTGCAGAACTGCTACCTAGCCATTTGGTCCCTAGTCTGTAGCAGTGCGTGGGATTCTTCCGTCCTAAGTGCAGGACTCTGCTCTTGTCCTTGTTGAACCTCATCAGGTTTTTTTTGGCCCAATCCTCTAATTTGTCTAGGTCCCGCTGTATCCGATCCCTACCCTCTAATGTATCTACCACGCCTCCTAGTTTAGTGTCATCTGCAAACTTGCTGAGAGTGCAGTCCACACCATCCTCCAGATCATTAATAAAGATATTAAACAAAACCGGCCCCAGGACCGACCCTTGGGGCACTCCGCTTGAAACCGGCTGCCAGCTAGATATGGAGTCATTGATCACTTCCCGTTGAGCCCGACGATCTAGCCAGCTTTCTATCCACCTTACAGTCCATTCATCCAGCCCATACTTCTTTAACTTGGCGGCAAGTATATTGTGGGAGTCCGTATCAAAAGCTTTGCTAAAGTCAAGGAATAACACATCCACTGCTTTCCCCTCATCCACAGAGCCAGTTATCTCATCATAGAAGGCAATTAGGTTAGTCAGGCACGACTTCCCCTTCGTGAATCCCTGCTGACTGTTCCTGATCACTTTCCTCTCCTCTAAATGTTTCATAATTGATTCCTTGAGGACCTGCTCCATGATTTTTCCAGGGACGGAGGTGAGGCTGAGTGGCCTGTAGTTCCCCGGATCCTCCTCCTTCCCTTTTTTAAAGATGGGCACTACATTAGCCTTTTTCCAGTCATCCGGGACCTCCCCTGATCGCCATGAGTTTTCAAAAATAATGGCTAATGGCTCTGCAATCTCACCCGCCTACTCCTTTAGCACCCTCGGATGCAGCGCATCCGGCCCCATGGACTTGTGCACGTCCAGTTTTTCTAAATAGTCCTGAACCACTTCTTTCTCCACAGAGGGCTGGTCACCTTCTCCCCATATTGTGCTGCCCAGTGCAGCAGTCTGGGAGCTGACCTAGTTCGTGAAGACAGAGGCAAAAAAATCATTGAGTACATTAGCTTTTTCCACATCCTCGGTCACTAGGTTGCCTCCCTCATTCAGTAAGGGGCCCACACTTTCCTTGACTTTCTTCTTGTTGCTAACATACCTGTAGAAACCCTTCTTGTTACTCTTAACATCTCTTGCTAACTGCAACTCCAAGAGTGATTTGGCCTTCCTGATTTCACTCCTGCATGCCTGAGCAATATTTTTATACTCCTCCCTGGTCACTTGTCCAATCTTCCACTTCTTGTAAGCTTCTTTTTTGCGTTTAAGATCAGCAAGAATTTCACTGTTTAGCCAAGCTGGTCGTCTGCCATATTTACTATTCTTTCTACACATCGGGATGGTTTGTTCCTGCGACCGCAATAAGGATTCTTTAAAATACAGCCAGCTCTCCTGGACCCCTTTGCCCTTCATGTTATTCTCCCAGGGGATCCTGCCCATCTGTTCCCTGAGGGAGTCAAAGTCTGCTTTTCTGAAGTCCAGGGTCCGTATTGTGCTGATCTCCTTTCTTCCTTGTGTCAGGATCCTGAACTCGACCATCTCATGGTCACTGCCTCCCAGGTTCCCATCCACTTTTGCTTCCCCTACTAATTCTTCCCTGTTTGTGAGCAGCAGGTCAAGAAAAGCTCTGCCCCTAGTTGGTTCCTCCAGCACTTGCACCAGGAAATTGTCCCCTACACTTTCCAAAAATTTCCTGGATTGTCTGTGCACCGCTGTATTGCTCTCCCAGCAGATATCAGGGTGATTAAAGTCTCCCATGAGAACCAGGGCCTGCGATCTAGCAACTTCTGCTAGTTGCCAGAAGAAAGCCTCGTCCACCTCATCCCCCTGGTCTGGTGGTCTATAGCAGACTCCAACCATGACATCACCCTTGTTACTCACACTTCTCAACTTTATCCAGAGACTCTCAGGTTTTTCTGCAGTTTCATACAGGAGCTCTGAGCAGTCATACTCCTCTCTTACATACAACGCAACTCCCCCACCTTTTCTGCCCTGCCTGTCCTTCCTGAACAGTTTATATCCATCCATGACAGTACTCCAGTCATGTGAGTTATCCCACCAAGTCTCTGTTATTCCAATCGCATCATAGTTCCCTGACTGTGCCAGGACTTCCAGTTCTCCCTGCTTGTTTCCCAGGCTTCTTGCATTTGTGTATAGGCACTTAAGATAACTCATCGATCGTCCCTCTTTCTCAGCATGAGACAGGAGTCCTCCCCTCTTGCGCTCTCCTACTCGTGCTTCCTCCCAGGATCCCATTTCCCCACTTACCTCAGGGCTTTGGTCTCCTTCCCCCGGTGAACCTAGTTTAAAGCCCTCCTCACTAGGTTAGCCAGCCTGCTGGCGAAGATGCTCTTCCCTCTCGTCGTTAGGTGGAGCCCGTCTCTGCCTAGCACTCCTCGTTCTTGGAACACCATCCCATGGTCAAAGAATCTAAAGCCTTCTCTCGAACACCACCTGCGTAGCCATTCGTTGAGTTCCATGATTCGACGGTCTCTACCCAGGCCTTTTCCTTGCACAGGGAGGATGGACGAGAACGCCACTTGCGCCTCAAACTCCTTTATCCTTCTTCCCAGAGCCACGTAGTCTGCAGTGATCCGCTCAAGGTCATTCTTGGCAGTATCATTGGTGCCCACGTGGAGAAGCAGGAAGGGGTAGCGATCCGAAGGTTTGATGAGTCTCGGCAGTCTCTCCGTCACATCGTGTATCCTAGCTCCTGGCAAGCAGCAGACCTCTCGGTTTTCCCGGTCGGGGCGGCAGATAGATGACTCAGTCCCCCTGAGGAGGGAGTCCCCGACCACCACCACCCTCCTCCTCCTCTTGGGAGTGGTGGTCGTGGAACCCCCATCCCTAGGACAGTGCATCTTTTGCCTTCCAATCGGTGGAGTCTCCTTCTGCTCCCTTCCCTCAGATGGGTCATCTAGTCCACTCTCCGCATTAGTACCTGTAGAGAGAACATGGAAACGATTGCTCACCTGTATCTCCATTGCTGGTGCACGGACGCTCCTCTTTCTTCTTCTGGAGGTCACATGCTGCCAAACCTCTTCACAATCCTTCTGTCCCTGCTGCGCCTGTTCTGAATCTTCAGAACATTGTGGCCGTAGAAGCATCTCCTGACATCTGTCCAGGAAATCTTCATTTTCCCTTATGCAACGCAGAGTCGATACTCGTTTCTCCAGGCCTCGAACCTTCTCTTCCAATATGGAGACCAGCTTGCCCTTCGTACAGACAAAGTCGCTTCTGTCCTGTGGAAGAAAGACAAACATGGCACAACCTGTGCAGGTGACAACAGCTGATCGCTCACCTTCCATATCACCGTCCTCTTAAGAGCTTCCTCAACTGTTGCAGGAACTACTCAGAGAAACCCATAGATGAAAGCCTCAGTGGGCTCTGCCCAGGCAAACTCCCGCTTTTAGCCTCTGCTGTTCGCCGCTCAGCTGGTTCGCTGCTGACTGGCCTTATATACCAGTCAGGCCCCCTCAAGGCCCACCTGGAACAAAGCACTCCCAATTCACACTTTTCAAACAACCAAGCAAGCAATCAAGCACACGGTCAAACTGACCAACTGTCCCAGCAGCAGACACTCAGATACTCACCAACACAGCCCCCCTAATGCAGCACTTAGCGTACCTCCTCTCGGACAGCTCCCAGGCAAACTTCCTCTGTTAGCCTCTGCTGTTCGCCGCTCAGCTAGTTTGCTGCTGACTGCCCTTATATACCAGTTAGGCCCCATTATATAATAAATATATAATATATATAATAAAAAAATAATAAAATATTGTGCTTAGCTGTCGGTTAATTTTAGATAGCAATTGGA
Organism: Chrysemys picta bellii; assembly: GCF_011386835.1. NCBI lineage: Eukaryota > Metazoa > Chordata > Testudines > Emydidae > Chrysemys > Chrysemys picta. The sequence continues at coordinate 176,642 of NW_027052750.1, read as the reverse complement.
TTTTTAAATTAAATTGGTAGAAGAAGAACCATCCTTTGAATTTGCACTGGCCTTTCTGTCTCTGTCATATATTCCTAGAGCAGCTTCTCTCGATGGAGTGACACTTCTGGGCCTAGCCAGTGAGCACAGTCATGGGATCAAATAGCTCTTAAGTCTTGGCATGACCAGCAATGGTCCTAAAACTTTAGGATGCAGAAAGTCACCTTCCTGGAGCTGTGAGCCAAACATTGTCTTGACCTGCAGTGCTAGAACACCAATTAGCATGGAGACATGCGTGGCAATTGCAGTGTGGAGCTTATCTCTTCAGATTGCTGCCACTTGGTGGTGAACCAGTTTGGTGTGGGGAAATCCACAGTGAGGGAAGTTGATGGAGGTGTGCAAAGCTCTTCCCTCCATATATGCTGTTGCATAAGGTGATCAGGCTAGGTAATATTCAAACCAAGTAGCTCAGGTTTTCCAGCTGCGGTGAGGCTAGCGTTGTGATCACTTTGCCCATTCTTTGCCTATCTCATCAAGCATTTGTCCATGAACAAGATGGGGTAATTCTCCATGGTTTTGCAGGCCTCATTGGATCACTGGAGCAAATTCACGGACATTAATGTTGGATGGCTGGGAAAAGCACTGTGTTTTCATAATTATCGTGTGGTAATTGAATTGTGTGGTTTCTATACTTGTGATAAAATATATCAGTCTGTGAGCTATTCATAGATGTTAAGGTCCCAACAGAACATTACATCATCCATTCTGACCTCCCTTCTATCAATCCCATACCATTAAATTTCACCAAGTTAGCTCTGTATGGAACCCAATAATTTGTGTTTGACTAAAGAGTCTTTCAGAAAGGAATCTAGGCTTGATTTGACGACATCAAGAGATTGAAAAACCACCACTTCCTTTAGTAGTTTGTTCCAATGGTTAATCACCCTCACTGTTAAAAATGTGAGCTATTATTTCTAATCTGAATTGTTCTGGCTTTTACTTCTAGTCATTGGTCGTTGTTAGGACTTTCTCTGCTAGATTAAAGAGCTCTTTAATACACAGTATTTTCTCCCCACAAATGTTCTTGTGCAGTGTATTCACACTGTATTCACATCACCTCTCAATCTTCTTTTCGATAAGCGCAACAGATTCAGCTCTTTAAATGTGTCCTTTTCAGTCATTTTCTCCTGCCCTTGAATTATAGTTCCAGCTCTTTTCTGTGCCCTCTCCAATTTTTCATAATCCTTTTTAAAATGTGGACCCCAGAATTGGATGCAGTATTTCAATATCAGTCTCTCCAATGCTGGATACAGAGGTAAAAATCACTACCCCCCTGTTTTACACCCCAGGGTCACATTAGCTCTTTTTGAAACAGCATTACAGTGGGAGATCATGTTAAGTTATTTGGCCACTGTCACCAGCTGAATCCTTTTCAGAGTCACTGCAGTACCTGTTTGCTTGCCCTTTGAACAATCATATAACTATAGCTGATTAATAAATCCTTCTATTCTTATAACAACCAAAGCAAATACTTGTGTTTTTATTGCTAGAAAAAAACGTCTTCAACATTGAGTAAAGTTTTCAAAAGTGCCTAAGAGTCAGATTTTCAAATATATTTAGGTGCCTAAACATGCAGCTCGGTGCATAGCAAGATTTTCAAAAGAACCTGGGCACCTAATTCCCATTATCAGAGCTGTATATGAGAAGATGAGAATCAGGTCCAAGAGTCTTCAAACTTGAAACTGTTCACTGCCAGCCTATCAGACCTGAAGAACTGAGTCTGTTAGCACTAATGCTGCCTTTTTAACAACACTGTGTGTTTATTATTCTTTAAGGGGATTTTGATCTCCGCCCTGTAGTCAGCACTTGGTATGGATTTACATTAGTATAACTCTCCAGTATTCTTCTGCTCTCATTCCAGGAATAGGTGAAAGCAGCACAAGGGAGGATATTTCAGTTCAGTTAAATGCATTAAATTAAAAAAGAAAACAACTTATGGACAGTTTAATATCAAGATCTACTGCTATGCGATGAGACAGCTTCAGAAAGTGAAGCTGGATACAGAAGTTAAAACTGTCAACTGAAAACAGACTCTCCTTAAGTAATGGACTATTAGAGAACTGAGAGCCCCTCAGAGTCTCTGAAACTGCTCAAAACAGTTTTTCAGGGTTCAGCAGGTAACTGAAACCTGAACCTTAACTATAGCATGGATATCACACCTGTATACTTAAATACTTAATATATTTTAGAGAAGACTTACAAAAATACCGAAAACCCTAATATTTAATATTAATTGGGCCAGAAAGCAAGTGCAAATGGCTCTGTAGGCCAGGGACTAGGATGCTCACCAGGGAGGGCTGCACATCTGGGTCTCAGTCTCTGTGCATATGGCTATTTAATTATTTATACAAGGATAGCTTCGACAGGAGAGATTGCAAAGCACCCCCTTAGAAGAGCCAGCAGCCCTGCAGTTAGGTCACTTGCCTAGGAAAGGGGAGAGGAGGGATTCAAAGCTGGGCTGCCTGCAGTTCTTCTGAGTGACTTATTAACTGGGCTATCAGTGATCAGAGGGGCACCGCCTCCTCCTCAGTGATTAGAATGATTGGAAAAAGGCAACTATAGTGCCCATCTTTAAAAAAGGGAAGAAGGAGAACCCGGGGAACTACAGGTGGTCAGTCTCACCTCACTACCTGGAAAAATCATGGAGTAGGTCCTGAAGGAATCACTTTTGAAGCACTTGGAGGAGAGGAAGGTTATCAGGAACAGTCAACATAGATTCACCAAAGGCAAGTCAACCTGATTGCCTTCTATGATAAGATAAATGGCTCTGTGGATATGGGGAAATCAGTGGACGTGATATAGCTTGACTTTAGCAAAGCTTTTGATACAGTCTCCCACAGTAGTCTTGCCAGCAAGTTAAAAAAGTATGGATTGGATATATGGACAATAAGGTGGATAGAAAGCTGGCTGGATTGTCGGGCTTAACAGGTAGTGTCTATTTGGCAGCCGGTAGCAAATGTGGAGTGCCCCAGGGGTTGGTCCTGGGGCAGGTTTTGTTTAGTATCTTCATTAATGATATGGATGATGGTCTGGATTGCACACTCAGCAAGTTCATGGATGACACTAAGCTGGGGGGATAGGTAGATACTCTGGAGGGTAGGGATAGGATACAGAAGGACCTAGAGATATTGGAGGATTGGACCAAAAGAAATCTGATGAGGTTCAACAATGACAAGTGCAGAGTCCTGCACTTAGGACGGAAGAATACCAAGCACTGCTACAGACTAGGGACCGAATGGCTAGACAGCAGTTCAGCAGAAAAGGACCTAGGGGTTACAGTGGACGAGAAACTGGATTTGAGTCCACAATGTGCCCTTGTTGCCAAGAAGGCTAACAGCATTTTGGGCTGTATAACTAGGAGCATTGCCAGCAGATTGAGGGATGCGATCATTCCCCTCTATTCGGCATTGATGAGGCCTCATCTGGAATACTGTGTCCAGTTTTCAGCCCCACACCACAAGAAGGATGTGGACAAATTGGAAAGAGTCCTGGAGAGGGCAACAAAAAGAATCAGAGAGCTGGGGCACATGACTTACGAGGAGAGGCTAAGGGACCTGGGCTTGTTTAATCTGCAGAAGAGAAGAGTGAGGGGGATTTGATAGCAGCCTTCAACTATCTGAAGGGGGGGTTCCAAAGAGGATGGAACTAGGCTATTTTCAGGGGTGGTAGATGACAGAACAAGGAGCAATGGTCTCAAGTTGCAGTGGAGGAGGTTTAGGTTGGATATTAGGAAACACTGTTTCACTAGGAAGGTGGTGAAGCACTGGAATGGATTACCAAGGGAGGTGGTGGAATCTGCTTCCTTAGAGGTTTTTAAGTTCCGCCTTGACAAAGCCCTGGCTGGGATGATTTAGTTAGTGTTGGTCCTGCTTTGAGCAGGGAGTTGGACTAGATGACCTCCTGAGGTTTCTTCCAACCCTAATCTTCTATGATAACCATGCTCAGAAACTTATCAAATTCCATTTTCCAACTCATTCTGTTGCTTACCCCACAACTCCTGCGGGGACGCTGCTCCAGAATCTCCCTCCTCTGATCATAGAATCCTAGAATATCAGGGTTGGAAGGGACCTCAGAAGGTCATCTAGTCCAACCCCTTGCTCACCAATGTCGAATAGAGGGGAACGATCACGTTCCTTGATCTGCTGGCAATGCCCCTACTTATACAGCCCAAAATGCCGTTAGCCTTCTTGGCAACAAGGGCACACTGTTGACTCATATCCAGCTTTTCGTCCACTGTAACCCTTAGGTCCTTTTCTGCAGAACTGCTGCCTAGCCACTCAGTTCCTAGTCTGTAGCAGTGCATGGGATTCTTCCGTCCTAAGTGCAGGACTCTGCACTTGTCCTTGTTGAACCTCATCAGGTTTCTTTTGGCCCAATCCTCTAATTTGTCTAGGTCCCTCTGTATCCTATCCCTACCCTCCAGCTTATCTACCACTCCTCCCAGTTTAGTGTCATCTGCAAACTTGCTGAGAGTGCAGTCCATGCCATCCTCCAGACCATTAATGAAGATATTGAACAAAACCTGCCCCAGGACCGACATGGAGCCGTGGATCACTACCTGTTGAGCCCGACGATCTAGCCAGCTTTCTAGATGGGCACAAAGCTTCAGTTTCCAGCCTGAATTTCATTCAGGGCCAGTTATACTCCATTTATTCTTTTGACAAATTTGTTCATTAACTCCAGTTCCTCCTCTCCCTCTCTGGTGTTCTCTTCCCCAGTACATTTACACAGAGCTAGCACATCCCCTCTCAGCCCTTCCTTTGCTAGGTAAATCAAGCTCAGTTCTTTTAGTCTCCTCTCCTAAAGGTACGTCTTCACTACCCGCCGTATTGGTGGGTAGCAATTGATTTATCCGGGATCGATATATCGCGTCTCGTTAAGACGCGATATATCGATCCCCAAACGCGCTCACCGTCGACTCCGGAACTCCACCAGAGCGAGCGGCGATAGCGCAGTCGACGGGGGAGCCGCGGCCGTCGATCCCGCGCTGTCTGGACTCCAGGTAATTTGATCCAAGATACTTCGATCCAAGATATTCGCGTAGCTGAAGTTGCGTATCTTGGATCGATCCCCCCCACAATGTAGACCAGCCCTTAGACAGTCACTCCATGTCTCTGATCATCCTGGGAGCCCATCTCTTCACCTTTCCAGTTTGAATTAATTCCCCTCTGGCTGAGGTTGTGGAACAGCCCACAAACCCCAGGGCAGTAGAGCAGCCCCTCTGACAAAGTATGCAGTTCCTGGGTGTTGAGCCTTGAAGTTGAGGAAAAGCTATAATTTTTGCAGAAGTAGAGAAGGAGCCAGGGGAGGGATTTGAGTAGGGAGGGGATGACATGGTTGGAGCACAATTGAGGCAGCTGATTTTGTTGTCACAATGTTTGATCAGGCTCTTCATTGTTCTGGTGGGAGAGGCGATCTTGAGAAGCAACAAAAGAAGATGGTGCAAGGGGTGAGACTCAAGCAGAGTGCCCCTGGCCACAGGGGAAACAACCCATGTAACCTCCTTGCCTACCACATGGGCATGAGGAAGATGAAAGCAGGAAAACTTTCCAAGCCCCTGCAGCCAGAAGGATTCTCCAGCAGTAGCCTTTGCTTCTCCCTTGAACACACCCCTTTGGTCCCAGAAATTACCTTTGTCTTCATTTCAGATCACACAGAGGAAGAAAAAAAGGCAAATTATGAGCTTTCATTCTGCCATGTTCATGGCGATAGTCCAACTGTTGAACACAATGTGCTGGGCTTGTGAAAGAGAGGGACAGATTTACAATCAGTGGTTTAAAACACACCTGTCTTCAATATGCCGTGTGATCCGGTGGGATCCAGGGGAGGCAGGGAGAAGTCATTGGCTGTGGGGATGACGATAGAACTTGGAGGCAGAGAGGTGTGATGGGCTGGGGGAGTTGGGAGAGGGAAGCATAAGAAAGGGAGTCACAGTAGGAGTCTTTGTTGGGTGGGAGGGTCATGGGCGAGGGAAGCCCCGTCCCTTAGTGGGAGGTGTTTCAGGGGACTATGGAAGAAGGAAGAGGGAAAATGGAACTTAAAAATTTCAGCAAGAATTTCCTCTAAAAGAGAAAAAAAATTACTAATGTCTGTTAGCTGTTATGAAGTTGTAGTATAGTGGTCCGTTCCCTGCCCTCTCACTCTGTACGATTTTCAAATTTTTGCAAAGTCAAACACTAGTAATTGTCATATGTTTCTTTGTTTGTTGGTTTTCTGGTTTTGGAATGCACTTTTCTGCCATTGTTTCATTTTTCCCTTGAAATATTTTTTGTATGAAAATGCATATTTGGGTCAACCAAAACATTTCATGACTTCATGTTGTTTTTTATCATTGTTTCAGTGGAGAACAAAAAAAAAGCCTTTTTGGGGGGAATATTAAAACATTCATTTTGAGATTTGCAAATTGAAAGATCAGTTTTGGCGCTAGATTCGCAGGGGAATTACACACCATACACCAAATAGGGATAATGGTGCCTCCTTATACCAACAGACCAGTGATTTTTTTTCAATCAACAATCTGTAAGTGAGGAGGCAATTGATCGACTGCCCCAGTTTGATATCACCATATCTCTTACTGACTGAAACTGCGAAAGCAATTGACCTGCTGTCAAAAGGTAAAGAACCTGGAGCAGAAGTGATACCAGCAGAAGTCTACAAGGTCAGAGGCTTGCACATGGCTCTGAAACTGACTGAATTTTTCCAGTCAATGTGGGCTCTAAAACTATACCCCAGGAACAAAAGGCTGCATCTATCATCCACTTGTACAAGTGGAAAGATAACAGACAGACCTGCAACAACTGTTAGGGCATCTCCTTATCAAGATCCAGCAAAATTCTTGCCAGAATTGCCTTGAACAAGGGCTCCTGCCTGCGTGTCAGTGTGGCTTCAGAAAAAGGTGCGGAACCACAGATATGGTGTCTGCTGCGTCTCAACTTCAGGAGAAATGTCAGGAACAGAACTCCAACCTGTATATGACTTTCTGTAGAGGGGCGGACTCACCCCTGCGGCGCCTCCTGCTGGTCTCTTCTGGGAATTAGCTCGATTTCCAGCCCAGAGCACCCTCTGCAGGCCGGTGATCCGCCTGTCCTTTGGCCCCCGTGTCCTTCCCGGACACTGGTGCCCTTTTATCTGGGGTGCTGCCCCCTGGCAGTACACCCCTCAGTACTAGGGTCTCCCCTCCCCGGGGAACGCCCACCCACTAGCCTTACCTTGCCTCCGAATAAGGCCACTGCCAGTCACCAACTAGCCCCCGCTCCCTGGGGCAGACTGCAGTATAGGCCACTCATCTCAGGCAAGGTTAGGTTTGGACCTGCTGCCTGGGCCTACCCCTGGGCTGCCCTCTGCAACCCCCAGTACTCCTTGGCCTCCTACTAGGCCGCAGCCTGGGGCTTTCCAGGCTGGAGCTCCCCAGCTCCTCAGCCTGTCCCCAGCCCTGCTCCACTCAGGTACTCTGTCTCTAGCTCACTGCAGCCAGGCCCTTCTCCCTCTGAAGGCAGAGAGAGATTGCTTGGCCTCTGGCTCATAGCCTTTTTATATAGGGCCAGATGAGGCCTGATTGGGGTGTGGCCCAGCTGCAGCTGCTTCCCAATCAGCCCAGCTTAGCACCTCCCAGCCACAACCCTTCCCCTTGGGCTGTTTTAAGCCCTTCAGGGCAGGAGCGAGGTAACCACCCCGCTACACTTTCATTGACCTGACAAAGCATTGGATGCAGTCAGTCGGGAGGGCCTTTGGAAAATCATGGCAAAATTCAGTTTCCCAGAGAAATTCATTGCAGTGGTTCATCAATTTCATGATGGCTCATGCTGTGGAAGATGGTGAGTCATCTGAACCATTCCCAGTCACCAAGGGAGTCAAGCAGGGCTGTGTGCTGGCACCAGCGCTCTTCAGTATGATGTTTTCTGGCATATTACAGATGCGTTTGATGACTGTGACGTCTGGATTGGCATCAGATACCGGACTGATGGGGAACTCTTCAATCTGAGGAAACTACAGGCAAAGCCAAAGGTACAGGAAGTGGCTGTTCATGATCTGTTTGCTGATGACTGTTCCCTGAATGCCAGATTTGAGTCTGACGTGTAGCAAAGTGTGGACTAGTTCTCTTCAGCCTGTGACACTTTTGGTCTCACAATCAACATCAAGAAGAGAAAAGTGATGTCCAGCCTGCTGCACCAGGAAAGCCTGATATAGGGCCTGCTATTACAGTGAATGGCCAAGCCCTCCGGGCAGTGGACAAGTTCAGCTATCTGGGCAGTGCACCTGTTGTGTGAAGTTCACATGGATAATTAAACCAACACCAGAATTGACAAAGCAAGTGTAGCCTTTGGGAGCACAGAGACATTAGCCAACAAACAAAACTGAACATCTACAAAGTCATCATGTTGCCAACTCTGAGGTATCCATGCAAAACCTGGACAGTGTACCTGAATTACTTTCACATGGGCTGTCTGAGGAAACTGATGAGGATAAGATGGTAAGACAACGTTCCAGATATTGAGGTTCTCAGATGGGTAGGCACTCCAAGCATGAAATCACAGGGGAGATGGGCAGGCCATGTCACCAGACTGTCAGATGAGTCATTGTCAGAGAAGATCTTTTATGGTGAGTTAAAGGAGAGAAAGTGCTCTCAGGGAGGCCAGAATAAAAGTTTCAAAGATTCCCTCAAATTATCCTTGAGGTGTTTCAACATTGACCCAGAGTTTTGGGAAGATCTCGCTCATGCTCGTTCTACCTGGTGAAGTCTCATGCATTCTGGAGCTACCGTCTATGAGCAGAGGAGAACTGCTGAGGCGGAGCAGAAGTGCCAGCAAGGTAACTCTCGTAAGAGCAGCATGTTCATTGTTAATCTAGTTACTCACAGTGGCATTTCTTGTTCAGTTTGCCATAGACAGTTCAAAGCTCTAATTGACCTGATCAGCCACTCACGTGTTACCAGAAACCAAACCAACCAGTGATGTCATGGTCATCTCCAAACTCGAAGGACAAACAACAGGAAGCCACCCCGGGGCAGAGCGCGGCACAGGCAGCGGCACTGCGATCAATTCTGCTGCCACCGGCACCGATACAAGACTTGCTACCGCCTAACAAGCTGAATCCAGCACCGGTCAGTGCTCCAACAGTTGACTGCAACCCCAAGGCGGGACCAGCGCAACTCCTGTGTCCTGCTCACATAGCAGTTTCTTCGGCACCACAGTCGCCACTGCTCGACACCGAACACACCCCGAGCTACATAGCATGGTACCATCCTTTATCTCCTGCACCATGCATAGTGGTGAGGAAGGATATGTTCAGGACAACGCTCATCCCCATCAGAGATGAGACCTACATGGAATGGAAAGCCTAAGCCTCATTCCTCCGAGCATTCACTGCCCTGGTATGCACAGCAGTAGCCTTACCCATTACCACCTTACCCCATGCAATGGCCACAATGGGGTCCTTGGCCCACATACCAGATCCCCTATCCTTCCCCAGCAACAGGAGGTTCCAGAGTACATCCATCATTACCACACAGAGAAACCTCTTACCCTCCTGAGACAGAGATAGAAGAGAAGAAATACTATCTCAGGCAGACCCGGATGATTCACCACCTGCCCCTTACTCATCTTCTGCACCAGACAAAGCGGTGACGCCGTCTATCCCTACGACACCAGATGACCTGAAACAGTTCCAAGAACTCTTCAAAAGAGTAGCAAATAGCCAAGAAATTTCCTTACATGAGGTGCAGAAGAAACAACATAGGTTGTTAAAAAACTTACAACCAGCATCATTGACCAAGATTGCCCTCCCCATTGAAGAGGCTATAATAGAGCCTGCGGAGGTAATATGGCAAACAGTGGCATCGGTATCCCCGACTAACAAAAGATCTGACAGAAAATACTTCGTTCCAGCCAAAGACATGGAATTTTTGTTTTCACACCATCAAGCCTGCTTTCTAGTAGTAGAGGCTGCTAATCAGTGTAGCAAACAGCCTCATTTACGCTCCTCACTGCCAGATAAAGAACACAAGAGATTGAACCTCTTTGGGCGGAAAGTTTACTCATCAGCCACTCTTCTGCTTAGAGTTGCTAACTATTCTGCTCTACTAGGAAATTACGACTACTCTAACTATGGTAAAATACAAGAGCTCGTGGAAGACCTTCCCAAGCATAAACGTCCTCAACTCAACGCCATTATCAACGAGGGTCAGTTAATATCAATGGATCAATGGATGTAGCGGACATAGCTGCCTAAAGAACCACAACAGCTGTGGTTATGAGAAGAACATCATGGTTGCAGACTTTGGGAATTCCAAAAGAACTACAGCTAAAAGTGGAGGACCTCCCCTTCGATAGGGATAAACTATTCTCGTCTCCATACCATGAAGGCCTTCTGAACAATGCTGCATACACTAGGCAAACACCCACCGCCTGACAAACGCCCTCACTTTACACCAAACCAGGTCACGAGACACCTCATTTAACCGTCAACAACCACGATACTTCACTCAGAACAGACCCAAACAACGGGCTCAGAGATGACGAGCTACACAGAACCAGACCTCGTCCACCTGTCCATTTACATCTAAGCCACAATTTTGAGGTCTTGGTCGAGGGTATGCACCACCTCCCATATCTCTAGTGCCAACAGATACCCCATTCCACAGTTTTGGTCACCGCCTACGCCCATTTTACCATGCCTCAGCTGCGATAACCACAGATCAATGGGTTTTGGAGATCATACAATCCGGCTACACCAGTCCTTTCACAGCCATTCCCCCTACCCTCCCTCGTATCCCATCCTTCTTCAGGGACCCCTATCACGATCACCTTCTACAACAGGAAGTAGACTACCTCCTACTGCTGGGTGCTGTAGAACCAGCACCACATCAATACCAAGGGAGGGGTTCTTATTCCAAATATTTCCTGACAGAGAAGAAAGGAGGGGATGGAGACCAATCTTAGATCTCCGAAAACTCAACAGGTTCGTATGCAACCACAGGTACAAAAATGATCACTCTGGCCACAATAATCCCAGCGCTAGATAGTTTGCAGCCCTTAACCTCCAAGATGCATACTTCCATATTACAATACATCCTGCCCACAGATGGTTCCTGAGGTTCACAGGCGGACCCAATCACTACCAATACAGGGTCTTTCCCTTCGGACTGTCCACTGTTCCCTGCGTAGTCTCAAAAACGCTCGTGGTAGTAGCAGCACATTTATGACACAATGGAGTCATAATCTTTCCCTATTTGGATGATTGCCTTCTCAGAGGTGCAAACCGAGAAGAAACGGCAGGCATGCTGAAGACCACAATAGACCCGGTTCACCAACTAGATCTACAGATGAACGAAAAGAAATCCACCCTGGAACCAACCCAGCAATTGGAGTTTATTGTAGCCGACCTAGACTCCATACAAGCCAAGGCAATATTGCCAAACCACAGTTTCACTGCATTGACCAATCTTATTTACACGGTGATCATCAGACCACAAACTTCAGTGAGGACATGCCTTCAGATTCTGGGACATATGTCAGCTACAACTTTCGTAGTAAAGTATGCCAGACTCCATATACGCTGTCTGCAGCACTGGTTGAACATGGTCTATGCACCCAGCAAACACTATCTCAACAGATGTGTGACACTACCACCAAATATTATCCTCACCCTACAATGGTGGACACAGCCAGGGAATGTATGCTCCGGGATTCCCTTTCAACAAGACACCCCCCGCATCAGTGACTATTACAACAGATGCCTCCCGTGATAGTGCCCCCTATAAGGCTTTATGGAATATGCTTATGAATGTATATATGACATAACTAGAATATGTTTTATGCTACATATGTCATGTAACATATCTCTGTAAAGGTTATGATCGACACAATCTATTAATCCTATTTGTATGCATGTATCATTTTTGTACTTGAAGTTAGGAATATTGGCGGTATACTTGCTTGATTTCTATTGAGAAGGGAATGTGCAAATTAAATGCCCAATCAAGAACCACTTAAGCCAACAACGAACTCGAAGATGCCAATCCACATTGAAGCTTTCCCAGGAATGTGGCTTGTCTGGTAAGAAATTCAGTCATGAATGCACATGTGACTTGCCCATGTGACTCCAAAACTCCATCTTGGAGCTGGATTTTGCATAGGAGAGAGGAAGGGGGTCTCCCCCCACAAGGGAAAGTCTAGTTAAGCCTTTGGGAGACCCCTCAATTTTGTCTTCAGCTGGCTAAAGAGAGAGCCTCTCTACTCCCAAGGATACCTGAAAGAAATTGGAACAAAGGACAGTAACTACAGGGGGTGAGAATGATTGTTGGACCCAGACTAGAAGGAGACTAGTCTGTAAAAGGAAGCTTATTGAAACTGGTGAGGTTTCATCTGTATTCAGATTTCTTAGACATAGACTTGCGTGTTCTATTTTATTTTGCTTGGAAATTGACTTTGATCTCTGTTACTACTTGGAACCACTTAAATCCTACTTTCTGTATTTAATAAAATCACTTTGTACTTATTAATTAACTCAGAGTATGTATTAATACCTGGGGGGCAAACAGCTGTGCATATCTCTCTATCAGTGTTATAGAGGCGAACAATTTATGAGTTTACCCTGTATACGTTTTATACAGGGTAAAATGGATTTATTTGGGGTTTGGACCGCATTGGCACTTTGGCATCTGAGTGGTAAAGACAGGAGCACTTCTGTAAGTTTCTTTCAGTTAAGTCTGCAGCTCTGGGGCAAGTAATTCAGACCCTGGGTCTGTGTTGGAGCAGACTGGCATGTCTGGCTCAACAAGACAGGGTGCTGGAGTCCTAAGCTGTCAGGGCAGGAAAGTCTTGGCACATCGGTTGGCAAGTCCTAAGGGAGTTTTCTGTGATCCAATCCGTCACACCTACCTGATGGGTTGGGGTACCCACTTGGGTCATCACAATGTACGAGGCAAGTTGTCTGCGATGGAAAATCACCTACATTTCAATCTCCTGGAACTCTGGACGGTACACAATGGATGCCGACACTTCCTTCCACTCATTGAGGGTTCACACATGAACCCTCAATCTCTATTCTCACCGACAATGTGGAGTGCATGTTTTATATCAATCGCCAAGGAGGAGCCAGGTCTCACTCGCTATGTGTAAAAGCCATGAATTTATGGAGCTTCTGCATCCGCAACAATATAAACATCACAGCATCATACCTACCAAGGTGCCAAAACACTACAGCCGCAACCTCAGCAGGCACTTCTCACAGGAACACGAGTGGGAAATCCACAACAGGGTTCTCAACACACTATTCCGAAAATGGGGTCACCCAGTAATCGACCTTTTCGCCTCAGCAACGAATCACAAATGTCCACTATTTTGCTCCAGGGCATGGAATGCCTTCCTCATCCCATGGAATGTGTCACTCATGTATGTCTTCCCGCCGTTACCACTGATCCCATGGGTCATCCGCAAGATACGACTCGACACCGCATACATCATTCTCATTGTCCCCACATGGCCCAGACAGACTTGGTTTCCGTACCTCTCACGTCTAGCAGTCTGTGCCCCACAACTGCTGCCTTTCCAGATGGACTTCCTGTCCCAGAACAAGGGCCTGACGCTCCATCCAGACCCAGCGAAACTCCATCTCAAAGCGTGGCTCCTCTTTGGTTCCAACATGGGGAATTGAACTGTTCGGAGAAAGTAAAATAGGTAAAAAAAAGTTGCCTCACCACTAACAATACTTACTGCCACAAGTGAAGAAGATTCTCCCTTTGGTGTCACCAATGACAGCTGGATGCAACCAAGGCGCTTCTATCGATGATCCTAGGCTACCTACTAGAAATGAAGGAAACGGGGTTAGCCATAAGCTCTATTAAAGTACACCTCGCTGCCATTACGGCCCTCCATGAACAGAGAGAAGGGGCTTCAATATTCATTCACCCGATTACACGGTGCTTTCTAGCAGGTATACAGAACATGTACCCAGAACTACACCAACCTGCACCACCATGGGCTCTCAATCTTGTGTTCAAATGTTTCACAAGACCATCCTTCGAGCCTCTAACAACCGACTCGCTCCTTCACGTGTCACTGAAGGTCGTATTACTAGTGGCAATCACGTCTGCCAGACGTGTCAGCAAAATAGGAGCACTGATGACTGAATGACTGTACACTGTATTTACCAAAGACAAAATCATGTCATGTCCTCACCCAAAATTCTTGCCCAAAGTGGCTACAAATGTTCATATTACCCAAACCATACACTTACCTGCCTTCCAGCCCAAGCCACATAATGACTCCCGAGAAGCAACATTGCACATGCTGGATGTCAGACTGGCTGTAGCCTTCTACTTGGACAGAACTAAACCATTTCGCAAGTCACCAAGACTATTCGTCTCTACAGCAGAGTGCTCCAAGGGCTCTACAATATCGACGCAGAGACTGTCTAAAATGGGTCTCTACCTGTATTCAAACTTGCTACCACCTGCATCACAAAGAACCCATCGTGGGCATCAGATCCCACTCAACGCGAGCCACGGTGACATCGATTGCACTCTTGAACAATGTCCCCTTAATAGATGTTTGTAGAGCTGCAACCTGGACATCGGAGCTCACTTTTGTAAAGCATTACGCTATCACCCAAGGCCTAGTCTCAGACTCTATTGTTGGCCTTACAATGCTCTCATAACACACTTATACATAACTCCTAACCCCTACCACCCTGGAGGGGTACTGCTTTACAAGCACCTTGAGTGGCGCACCCACAGGGACACCACTCGATGAAGAAGAAGAAGTTACTCACCATGTGCAATAACTATGGTTCTTTGAGTTGTGTGTCCCTGTGGGTATTCCACTACCCACTCTCCTCTCATCTACTTCCAGTAGAGAAGGAACTGAGGGGACAGTCAGGGGGGCGCACGCTATAGGAGGTGCCAGTGGCTGCCCTTCCCCCTACCCAGTACTGCTGCGAGAAATCTCTGATCTCCAGCGCACAGACGCACCGACACCTAGAGTGGAGCACCCACAGGGACACACATCTCGAAGAACCATCGTTACTGCACAAGATGAGTAATTTCTTCTTACACTAAATCGATATCATCACACAGTAAAAATCACAGTACACTGGCCAAAACACAGTATTCACAAGGCCTCTCATTTTCAGTTTTTATTTTAAAATGTCCTGGGAATTTATTTAATGTAAAAGTGGGTGAAAATTGGTGCAAAAAAAATAACTTCACAGTTTCCTGGGGCAATAATGGGGGCCGGGAGGACAGAAGAAAAGTCAGAGTATTGAAAGTAAAAACAGTTTAATGCTTTAATGTATTTAATAACTGTATTTAGCTGATAGCTGAAAATACAGTCCAGCTTGAGAGAATGCTTAAAGAACTGACTGCGAAAAGTAGTCAAATAGGATTAAAAATGAACCAGTCGAAAACAAAATATATGAGATCAGATGTTCTGCCAAGAACCCAAATTACTCAGGGAGAAGAGCAGATCCAAGAGGCTGACAAATACGTTTATTTGGGCCAGGAAGTCAAGATGCGCCACGATCAGAAAGGCAAACTGTCGCGCAGGAAAAAAAGCTGGATGGTGCACATTCAACGACATCAGGGACATCTTCCAAGGAAAGATCAGCAAAACAACTCGTGCAAATCTTTTTAACTTGACCGTGCTTCCAGCGATGCTATATGGCAGCGAAACACGGTCGCTGATGAAGACTGAAAAATATCAACTGTCTGTCACACAGAGGGCAATGGAATGAACATTTTTGGGCATTTCGCTCCGCAATCGCATCCCCAATGAAATAATTAGGCAGTAGTCTGGAGTCTGAGATGTTGTCAAAAGCAAGCTCCACAAAATGCGGTGGGCGGGACATGTGGCCTGACTCAGTGACAACAGATGGACTGCAGCTATATCTGAGTGGCATCCGCGAGAACTGAAACAGCCATGCGATTGGCCTCCGGTGGGATGATTTCTTAACAAGGACCTATGGACAAACATGGCGAAGGATGGCCAGAGCAAGAGAAGATTAGAAGATGTGTTGTGATCGGCTCAGTCTTAAAGCAACTAGTATGTACAAGTATGCAAGTGGAACCCTTCTGCCAGTCAATACAACACAAAACTGGTTTGAGCCTCCACCCAGTGACCTGGGCACCTCTAGAGGAAATACTGCCCCTCTCACAAACAGAGTCTGAGTGTAGCAGAGAAACTTTTAATGAAAGGAGGGAAGTAACTCAGCATTAATTTGGGAAAATGGAGGGTTCATAACAAACCATGAGCAAAAGACCCACCTACAAATAAGTTGGGCTGTGTCCTTCTCCCTCAGGTTCTTAAGTCCAGCAACCCAAAAGTCCCTTTCACGTGTCCGTCCCTTTTCTGCACACCACACTACCCGCCGGCTCAGCGGGTAGCAATCGATGTATCGGGGATTGATTTATCGTGTGTAGTATAGACATGATAAATTGATCCCTGATTGTTCTCCCGTCGACTGCTGAACTCCAGCTTGGCGAGAGGCGGAAGCAAAGTCGACGGGGGAGCCGCGGCCATCGATCCCGCGCCGCAAGGACGCGAAGTAATTCTAAGTTGATCTAGGATATGTCGACTTCAGCTACACTATTCTCGTAGCTGAAGTTCCGTATCTTAGATCGACCCCCCGTCCCCCAATGTGGACCAGGCCTTACAGTGCAGACCCAGAGTCCAGAGGTGCATCTGCAGAATTCACCTCCCACCCTGGGTGGAGGGTGCGGGTAAAAGAGGCACATTACTCGCTCTGTTGCCCGAGCACTTGCGTGCCGCTCCTCTTTGCCAGCTGCATTGACAGCCGATTGGTGCCCCGCTCTTCTTCGTCACTGCGCCTCACCTCCGGGCTCTGCCAATTGCCACCTCACCAGCTGACTGTCAGTCACCTTCTACTGCCACCTGCCTCTCATGCTGTGACGTCTGCAGGTCAGTCTCTTAGTGATTTTCAGCTCTGGGCACAAACACGGTCCCACCACAAGCAATTTTAGCTCTCAGTGATTTTTAGCTCTTAGCAGGGTGGGCAGAGACACTGCCCAACCACAACTGATTTCAGCTCCAACTGAGATTTTAAAATAACGAAGGGGCTCCTAATGAAGTCTATTTAGCTCTCTCTTTGAACAGTGGGGAGGAACAGGTTAAACCAGACCAGAGACCCTTAAGAAGACTCCACACTTCCTGATTGGTACATCTGTCCCCCCTTACTTTCATAGGCCTCTGGCATTCCAGGCCCTGGCTTAACAAGCTGGTCAGCTGATGGTGACCCCCCTCATTTGGGACAGGTTAAGCACAGTTCTGCTCCCCGTTGTTCCTACAATAATGACATCATTGAAACAATATTTCACTACTCCTTCATTCAGTACTAGAGTGATTTGTAACCCAGCACCAGCCAAAGTTGATTTATTTGAGCAACACAGCTCCATCTGCTGTATATCTAGGCAGAGTAGGGGCATGGCTACACTCGAAACTCCAAGGCGCCGCTGCAGGAGCGCTCCCAGGGCAGCGCTTTGAAGTGCGAGTGTGGTCGCGGCGCCAGCACTGGGAGAGAGCTCTCCCACCGCTGCAGGTACTCCACCTCCCCAAGGGGATTAGCTTACAGCGCTGGGAGCGCGGCTCCCAGTGATGGGGCACTGTTTACACTGGCATTTTACAGCGCTGTAACTTGCTGCACTCAGGGGGGTGTTTTTTCACACCCCTGAGCGAGAAAGTTGCAGCGCTGTAAAGCGCCAGTGTAGCCATAGCCTAGGTGTGTTCATGTAAACAGTTTTTTCCTGAACTCTCTCCCACTCCCAGCTAGCTGTCGGGAATTCATTCAGACCCTGCTTACATATGTGGATGCGTGTGTGTGTGTAGATCTTCCACTACATTGCCTTATTTTAACAGACAGCATCACCTTTCCATTTAGGCTAATTTGTTATTGACATAAACACATTTATCTAATATAATGTATTGGCTGTTCTTAACATAATCTGTATTTTCATATACTGGAGAGGTCCAAAAATTGGATGAAAATAGTAAAAACTGAATAACAGCTTTTGTAAAACCCAGGCAATTAAAAAAATTTTGAAAAACTAAAACCGAAGGGCCTTAAGTATTCATAGATTATTACAGGAAGCTCCAAGTGCTTCACACACCTTCAGTCTGGAGAGTCACTACAGCAGCCTAATGAGGCCAGGAGGACTAGATAATGAGGTGAAAGCTGAAGAATAAAAGCCCATCTTTGGAGATACTGGATTACAGCTGCCCTCATCTCAGAGCTTCGCGCCTTCAGCGTAAGCCTCCAAGAGATTCAGTAGCTTGTGTCAGTTCTCTGAGGGACTGGCAGTTGAGCCAGTTCTCTGGGCTAGGGCCCTGTCTCTACACTCTTTGTTTGGGATGCCTCTGAGTTCTGGCCAGGAGTGAATCTGCATTAGCCTATTGACCATGGAGTTACTCAAGGCATCCAGACAATATTTGCACAGCTACACTCTGTTCAGAAGAGAATGAATCCCTCCCTCTTCCCATATGAAGGGGTGGTCCATCGTTCAGTCTGTTTCAGAGCACTCCCCTGTCTAGACTGTGACTGTTCCCAGTCCATCTCCTGTAACTCACATTTCCAGGTGTCTGTCATCCCGTGTGGGGATCCAGGAATGATACGCACCCTGGGCCCCAATGACATTTATTGCCTGTTAAAGGCTCTCTGCACTAGGGCCCTTGAAGGCCTTTCCATGAACTGTGAGACAACTGGCCAGTCTCTCCCAGTCTAGGCCAAGCATTTCCCCACTTGTCTAACAGTTTTCAACACCACCAAACCCAGGTCAGATCCAATCTCCTTTTGTGGTAGGGGCAAAACATCCTTCAAGTTTATTCCTTTGGCTCTGGATGAACGTCGGTTCTTCTCAGGGGAGGAGGTTGGCGTTTGGTGAAAGCAGCGGCGTGTGTCTTACATACTGTGAGGATGTTCCTTACTGCAGTATTTATAACATACCCACATGTGTCCCCAGCTGGGACAGGATTGTACCAGCTGGGAAAAGGTTGGGACTGGCAGGTGGCGTCACTGTCACGATTTTCTAAGTATTCTCCATCAATTTCCCGTTTGTTCAATGTGCCACATCTCAGTCCCTCACCTGCTCTCATATATTCATTGCTCTGTCACATTCCTGATGTGGGTGTTTACCGAGGACTGTGATTGCTGGTTCAGGATTTGCGGATAGTGTAGGCAGATATCTGTTTATCATCATAAATGAGACACAGCTATTCTGGGGGACCAGTAGCGATTCTGCCCCTGTGAGGATGGCAATAGGAACTGGGAATATGGCAGCACCTCACAGCTCCTCCACCTAACTGCCCTTGTCTCTGTGCCTTACTGAGCTCCAGATCAGTGCTCCCATTCATAACATCCCATGGACCCTGGCGGTGCCTGAGTAGCACCATTGAGCTGGGAGATACTTGATGCTGGTTGGCAGAGGTGGAGGGAGGGTAAAGTAATGCAATCTCCCTGAGGGACCACTGAGGGCAGGGATTGAAGGGGGCACCGTTAAGTTTGTCTGTCTGTGTTGGGGGCAGGGGTCCTCTTGACAGCAAAGCAGAAAATGCTGAATGTAGAGTGCTGAGAATTAAACTCTCCCATTTGGGAAGGGCATGAGGGCCCCCCCCAAAAAATCCTGCCTCCCTACTTCAGCATTGGTGTGAGGGTGAAAGGGGTTTGAAGTACGGCAGAGCATATGCTGTGGCAGGTCTTACCAAGCTGAGATGGTGTTGAGCTAGCCTCCAGGGTAGTAGGTAGTCTGACCATACCTCTATTAAGCTAGGGCAACCTGGCCAAAGTGGAGGGGGTACTGCAGCTACAGGACACAAGGGTTGGCACCCCGAATGCACTGCTGCAAGAGTCTCCTGCCAAACAAGCCACACAATGCAGAATAAACTGGAAAACAGCTCAGACTCATGCGTCAGCCTGACCTGGGATAACACAGGACGAAAAACAGAGGCTAGTCTAACTATTTGTTGCAAGTCACAACACAAGAACACTGTCATCCGATTCATATATCGACATTTACATTGAAGTCAGAAAATCAATAAAAGCCGAGGTCATAGGGTTATGTGAAACAAGAATAAAAGACATGCATCTGATGAAGTGGGCATTCACCCACAAAAGCTTATGCTCCACTACATCTGTTAGTCTTTAAGGTGCCACAGGACTCTTTGTTGCTTTTTACAGATCCAGACTAACACGGCTACCCCTCTGACACAAGAATAAAAGACCTCATTGCACAATGGAAAAGCTGAGAGCAAGTATTCCTAGGAAGATCACTTGACAATAGAGCAAGGATTGGCGGTGTAGGAGTCATTGTCAGGAAAGAAACAGTTCCAAGGATAGTTAGCGGCAACATCGTGTCACCCCAAATAGCAGGTCTCACGCTTCAGATAAAATGAAGGAGAACGATTCAAATTATTCAGGTGTATGCTCCCACGCAGCAAGAGGAAGATGAAGAAATGGACCATATCTACGAAGAGCTGGAGGAGGTAATGCAGAAAAGATCCACCTACACAATTATCCAAGGGGACTTCAATGCAATAGTAAGTGGAAAAAAGATTGAAAAAGAAAAGTATGTGAGAAAATTCAGTAAAGGTGTAAGAAATGATTGTCTGGTTGCATTCGGAGAGGCAAACCATCTCCACATCATGAACACAATATTTGAAAAAGAACCTTGTCGGCAGTGGACAAGGAAACATCTGGATGGAGTCGCACTGAATCAGATTGATTATATAAAGACGGATACCAGAAGAATCTTTAATGATGTAGCGACAATACGAGAACGAATCATTTTCACAGGATCAGCCCGCTCAAAATATGTTCCGCTCAAAATATGTGTTGACAATGTCTATGAAGTTGAGAGATAGCCAGAAACTGAAGCAAAAATGGCACTTCAACGAAGAGGCATTTGTACAGGAAGTGAGTGAAATGAACCTTGAGTATAAAGGTCAACAAGGACATCGATGAGGCCTCTGAATAGTTTATCTCACAGCTAATCTCAGCAGCTAAGAAGGGAAAAGCATTGAAAATGTTGGGATGCAAGCAGAGGATCAGTGAGGAAATTGTGAATCTGATGGCAAGGACGGTGCGCATGAAATTAGAAGGAAAAATGGGCAAAGAATACAGAACACTGTGCAAAGGAATTTGTGTGAAGATCAAAGAAGACTACAAAGACTTTAGAAAAGAGAAATTCATAGAGGCGGCTGAAAAGAGTGAGTCTGAAGAAGTTAGAAAGAGATGTTAGACTGAAACGGATAATCCCAGAAGCGCTGTTGTATAGCACATGATTGGATTTTTGGTGTCCTAAGAGATTTGTGCACATGTTTAATTAACTGGTGGCAACAGCTAATTTCCTTTGTTTTCTTTCTCAGCTCTTCCCCAAAGGGGGCGGAGGTGAAAGGGCTTGAGGGTACCTCACCAGAAGGAATTCCCAAGGGTGTCTTCTTGGGTTCCAAAAAGGGTTTTGCATTTGGTTGATGGCAGTGTTTACCAAGCCAAGGTCAGAGAGAAACTGTAACCTTGGGAGTTTAGAAGCCTGGAGTGGCCAGTATTAACTTTTAAAATCCTTGCGGGCCCCCACCCTCTGCACTCAAAGTGCCGGAATGGGGAATCAGCCTTGACAAGGCAATATCAGGTTGCGCGTGCAAACCATCCCCCAAGTATATCTGCTTCTGATCTACCACAGTAGCTTGTATCTTTTTATTAGTCAGTTTGTTAGGTATTTGTTCTCCATTTGATAGAAAATAAAGGTATATATATTGTGATACAGCATGGCCAGATGGCAGCAGGAGAGTGATAGATGGGCTATATGGAAGCCCCAGGATGTTGAGAACCATATTTCCTGTAGAGGGAAGAGACGCTGCTACAGTTTAATTAGTGCACCTGAAGCCAATTAGACCAATTAGAGCACCTGAAGCCAGTCACCTGATAAAAACCCCCCTGCTTCAATCAGACAGTTGGAGGAACTGAAGCAGAGTGCTTTGTTGTTGGAGCAGAGAGCAGTTTGAAGGAGAGCAGTTTGGAGGGAAGCAGAGGAGAGTTTGGAAAAGTGCAG
This sequence comes from Chrysemys picta bellii, assembly GCF_011386835.1. NCBI lineage: Eukaryota > Metazoa > Chordata > Testudines > Emydidae > Chrysemys > Chrysemys picta. Next base: position 154,552 of record NW_027052750.1, on the reverse strand, counting down.
TGGCGGGCCAGAAGCCCAAGACCCTTGGTAAAGGGAAACCCAGCTTGTACCGAGCAGAGGAACTCCACAGACACAAGGGGTTGGGAGAAACTTAGCCCAAGCAGAGAGAGGGCAGGAAGCTCCACAAGCTGAAGGGCCAGAGAGGAAAGTAGCCCAGGGGAAGGAATCACTAGTTCAAGTGGTTTGCCACTATACCAAGGGCCCCTGGGCTGGGACCCGGAGTAGAGGTCGGGCTGGGGTCCCTCCCTCTCCACTCCCTTTTCTGGGATACTAGTGGGACAGTTAATACCCCAGATCGGGGTGAGAAATGGCGCCCTGAACACCCTCACAAGAAGAGAAAGTGCGGGATCCATCACAGACTCCCCTGTAAGGGGCATGTCCGCTTCATTCAGCTCAAATGCTGCCTCTCTTGTAAAGATGCCTGGGTGAATCATACATGCTGCAGAAGTGCAATGTATGCCTAGGCCTGAACTATAGGGCTGGGAAGAACCAGGCAGTCAAACTTTGACACCTTATGATGGAGAATTCCCTCCAGCCTGCTCCTGAGTCAGGTCAGGAAACCCCTGGACGTCAGTTACCAGGGGCAAATAGGGCCCTTCCACCTCAGCTCAGCATTCTTCTGGGAAGGAGAAATTCTCAGAGCCTTCCTCTGAAGTCTCCCAGAAGAGCAAATCTAGTGCCCTTCCCAGGGGTTCCTCCACAAAAAGAATTCACTCCAGCCAGATCTACAGCCTCTGAGAGGTTTTCCTCAAGGTGGAAGAGGCTCCTCCAATATGGTGGACATGGGAAAATGCCACGATTCTAAGTCCAACCAGAGCTCTGGGAAGACCCTGGTAGCACCAAACAAGAAGGAGCAGTACTGTCATCTCAGACTCCACTCTCAATATCCTTACCAACTGCTGAGGTACCATGAAAGCCTTCAACCTCATCTGCACCAGCCCCGTGGCACCCCAGGACTCCATTGCCATCAGAAAAGGACAGACACCTCTCGGTACCACAAAAGCTCTCGGTACCTCAGGACGTCAGACTACAAAAGGAATTGGTGATGAGTGCTGAACCTCAGTCTCTGTTGGTAGCAGCCACAGAGCACCTTTCGGTATCGAGAATCCCCCATCTCCAGATCCCTTTGCCTCCCCGGTGCCATTGTCCTGCCAGTCCCATTCTCTGGGAGCTGCTCCAGATGACCTTCCCTCTACCTCCTCTCTTTTTGTGCAAGGTTCTCCAAAGCATCCTCACACACACACACCCCTTTCCCGAAGGGGCAGGGGAGATGTTTTGGGACCTCATCGATCCTGGTGGGAGCAGCTCCGGATGCTACCCCCTTCCCAGTAATGGCCTCAAGGGACATATTGGAATCCCTATACTGCCTATTGTCAGCAGTTCTCTAGGTCCCAGCCCCATCCCATTGGGATGACAGGGAGACCCAAACTTCCCCTCCCCAGCAGCAAGAGGAAACATTTCAGGAACAGCAGTCCAGGGCAGACAAAGAAGCCACATCTCAGACCTCCTTCCCAGATGAGGCCCTGATGCCTTTCTGCTAGTTCATGATTTTTGCCAGTTCCAGGACCACATTAAGCCAGTGCCAGAATCTGCAGATACCACTGGAAGAACTTGGAGAACTCCAACACAAGCTGCTGGATATTCTGCACTCTGTGACGCCATCAGGAGTCACCTTTCCCATTAATGAGGCTCTATGGGAACCCACTAGAACCATCTGGCAAATCCCAGCTACGGTGACACCCACTTGTAGGAGGGCTAACAAATAATACTATGTCCCCTCCAAGGACTCTGAATTGCTGTTTTCCAACCTCTCTTTGTTGATGTGGTGAACACCATTACAAATCCACCCCATATGACAGAGACCAAAAGCATCTGGACCCCACTAGGCTGGAAGGCCTATTCATCAGCTATGCTGCAATTCCTCTATGCAAATTACCCAGCATTTATGGCCAAATACTTTACCAACTATACATAATTTGAGTCATTTATTGAATGCCTTCACTCGGATCAAAGAGAACAATTCCAGGCAATTGTTGCTGAGGGTCAGTTGTTGGCAAGAATGTCTTTGCAGGCAGCTCTTGATGATACAGACACTGCATCTCTGTGGCGGCAGTTCTGTGCCGGGCTTCCTGGCTGATATTGTCTGGCTTCCCCAGGGAAATTCAGAATACAGTTGAGGCTCTTCAATTTGGCAGATGAAAGTTGTTTGCAGAGAACACTGACAAGTCATTAAATCCCCTTAAAGATTCCAGGACCATATTATGCACTTTGGGCATCTACACTCCTGCAAACAAACAGAGATTCAGTGGATCACCAATGGCTCAAAAATCCCTTTCATACTTATACCTCAGCTCACAGAGTCAGCGAGATTGGTGCATTCATGGCAGCCCCTCCCCACACCCCCTTTCAATGTTTCACAAGGAGAAGGTCTCCTTCCGACTGCATCCCAGCTTTCTCCCTAACGTGACTTCCAATTTTCACCTGAATCAGACCATATAGCTGCCAGTTTTCTTCCCAAAACCACATACTTCCCACCAGGAGACAGTTCTCCACACTCCAGATGTCAGGAGGGCAGAAGCCTTCTACCTCGACAGAACTAAACCATTTCACAAATCCAATAGACTATTCATTTTGATTGCAGATAGATTTAAGGGATTTGTCATTTCCATCCAGAGACTTTTGAATCACAACTTGATACCAAGCTGTCGCCATTACACTCCCTATCAGTATTTTGGCACATTCAACCAGATCACAGTCTACATCTATAGATCTACTTTAAAATGTGCCCATTTCAGACAGCTGCAGGACCGATATGTGGTCTTCAGTAGATATTTTCGCTAGACACTATGCATTAGTCGATGTCTCCAGGTCTGATGCTGCAGTCAGCAACGCAATTTTCTCTTCTGTTCTGGACTCCATTCCAAAGCTTCTTCCTCCTACTGGGGATACTGCTCAGAAATCACCCTGAGCGGTAGTAGGGATAGGACTTGAAGAAGAAAAAGGGGTTACTCCCCCTGTGTAGTAACTGTAGTTCTTTGAGATGTGTCCCCCTCTGGATGCCCCACTACCCGTCCGCCTCCCCTCTGCTTCAGAGTTTCTGCTCAGACTTGGTGGTGCAGAAGGAACTCAGCGGACTGTTTGGCCATGCAGCCTGATATGGCCTAGACCAGGGGTTCTCAAACTGGGGTCAGGACCCCTCAGGGAGTCGCGAGGTTATTACATGGGAGGTCGTGAGCTGTCAACCTCCACCCCAAATCCCGGTTTGCCTCCAGCATTTATAATGGTTAATTTAAAAAAAAATTTTTTTAATTTATAGGGGAGGGGGTCACACTCAGAAGCTTGCTATGTGAAAGGGGTCACCAGTACAAAAGTTTGAGAGCCACTGGCCTAGATGCAGGGCACAAGGGGCACACGCAGGCCCAGTGTGGTGCACCCCTAGGGACACACCCTCTAGAAGAACTACAGTTACTGCACAGGAGAGTAACCCCTTCTTTTGGTTTCGTGGGTTTCCTTAAAGCTGATTTGACTTGTGATGTGCTGCCACTTTGCTTTAATCTGATTCACATGCAGCAGTTCACAGAGAAAATCAAGTTCACCCAGGGCTCCATGTCTAAACTCTAAGCACAAGATTATGATATTGTGCTGCCATTACAAAATGAGATTAGGCCCAGCTCCACAAAGGGACGTTGGCCCGACGGTCTGAATACACAACAGGAGTTAGGCACAGTGATGCTGAGCGTCACAACACTTCACTTCTAGGCACCTAGAAAAATCACTGGGATTCACAAAGCCTGAGTTAGGCGCCTGAGCTCCTGCACAACAAATGGGGGAGAGACTGACGCCTTAGACTGTGAGTCACAAAACCCTGCAGAAGGCAGGTGTGACATACCCAGGGGACAATCTAGACTAGTGCGTAGCTGGGTCACCCTTTCCCCCTAACCTGGGGTTCCCTTTTCACTGCTTTGCTGCTGTACGCACCAGTCAGGACTGCTCACAAACAGCCTCCAGCATGCAAGTCCCTCCCAGCTACGTCTGTGTGTGTGCAGCAGCCAGCCAGTAGGGTTGCCAGGCATCCAGTTTTCCACCAGAACGCCTGGTCGAAAAGGGCCCCTGGTGGCTCTGGTGGACTGTTAAAAGTCCAGTCGGCGGTGCAGCAGGGGCTTGGGACTAAGGCAGGCTCCTTGCCTGCCCCAGCGCCACGTGGCTCCTAGAAGTGGCCACTAAGTCCCTGTGGCCCCTAAGTGCTCCAATGTGTAGAGGGTACAGTGACCAATGTGTAGAGCTGCAGGACCACCCATGTGCCCAGAGGCTGCAGGGTCTTGGCAGCTGCTTCCTCGCAGCTGCAGTAACTGCAGCTGGAACCCCGCACCCCTCATCCCTGGCCCCACCCCAGAGCCTGCACCCCCCAGGCCAGAGTCCTCGCCTCCCCCTCCAATCCTCTGCCCCAGCCCGGTGAAAGTGAATGAGGGTGAAGAAGAGTGAGCAATGATTGGAGAGGGGCATGAAGCAAGCAGAGGCGGGGCCTCGGAGAAGGAGCAGGGCATAGGCGGGGCCTCGAAGAAGAGAGAGGACAGGGCAGAGGTGTTCTGTTTTGTGTGATTAGAAATTTGGCAATCCTACCAGCCAGCCACACCTTGGTTATATTTCAGGGTGTTCCCCCAGCAATATCTGTCCTGTAATGCCAAGCCCTCTCTGCACAAGACAAATTCATAAAAAGTCCATATTTCTTTAAAAGAAATAATATGCACAATTTGTTACACCAAATTGAGTTTCCCAGACACTTCAATTTAATCACACTCGATTAGATATAACAATTAAACAAGTTTATTAACTACAAAGAGAGTGATTTTAAGTGAATACAAGTAAGGAGGCATAAACGTCCAAAATGGTTAGAAGAAAAATGACGATAAAACACAATTGGCGCCTAACTTAACAAATTGTGTTACATTCAAAGCAAAGCTCTCAACAGTCTTACTGGCCAAATTTCATCCAGGATCTAGTCTTCTGTTTAATGGCTGCTTCCTTTGTCCCTTCTCTTACCGTGCATAGAGTAGGGTTACCATACGTCTGGATTTTCCCGGACATGTCCGGCTTTTTGGGCTCCAAATCCCCGTCCGGGGGGAAATCCCCAAAAGCCGGACATGTCCGGGAAAATCGGGACATGCGGGCCGGCGGCCGGCAGTCAGCGGTGCCGGGCCGGGGGCTCGGGAGCCAGCGGTGCCGGGCCGGGGGCTCGGGGGCCGGCGGCTCGGGGGACAGAGGTCGGCCGGGCCGGGCCGGGGGCTTGGGGGACGGAGGTCGGCCGGGCCAGGCCGGGGGCTCGGGGGCCGGCGGTCGGCGAGGCTGGGCCGGGGGTGCTCGGCCGGGGGCCGGCAGTGCTGGGCGGGCCGGAGGTGCTCGGCCGGGGGCCGGCAGTGCTGGGCGGGCCGGAGGTGCTCGGCTGGGGGCTGGGCCGGGGACTGGCAGTGCTGGGCGGGCCGACCCTAGGGTTACCATATTTTGAGCCTCCAAAAGGAGGACACTCCACGGGGCCCCGCCCATGCCCCCCCGCCCCAACTCTGCCCCTTCCCCAAAGTCCCCGCCCCAACTCCGCCCCCTCCCCTGCTTCCCACGAATATTTGATTCACGGGAAGCCTGAAGCAGGTAAGGAGGGTGTGGGGGGAGGAGGCGCGTCTCCAGCCTGGGTCGGCTAGGGTTACCATTCGTCCGGATTTACCCGGACATGTCCTCCTTTTTGTGCTAAAAATAGCGTCCGGGGGGAATTTGTAAATCACTCAAAATGTCCGGGATTTCCCCCCCCCCCTCCCCCCCCCGGCAGAGCAGAGCGAGCGGCTGGGAGGGCTGCAGGAAAGTCACGGGCTGGACTCCGGAGCAGCTGTAGAGGAGCTCCTCCTCCTCCCTCCCTCCCTGCATTCTGAGCCGGCAGCTCCTCCCCGGCAGCCCCGCGCCCGGCTCCAGCAGCACTGTGCAGGGCCAGGGACCGTGTTGTGTGTTGTGCTGGGGAGCGCAGCCACATCTCCGGCTCGCGCAGAGCCCAACACCCTGTTCTGAGCAGCAGGGTAAGGGGGCCAGGGGGGCAGGAGAAGGGGCAGGGAGGTTCTGGAGGGGGCAGTCAAGAAACGGGGGGGGTCGGGAGTTCGGGGGGGGGGCTTTTTGGGGGGAGTGGAGAAAGTTTTGGGCAGTCAAGGTACAGGTAGGGGGTAGGGTCCTGGGGGGCAGTTGGGGGGGGTCTTAGGAAGGAGCAGTTAGGGGATAAGGAACAGGGAGGCTTAGGTAGGAGGTGGGGTTCTGGAGGGCAGTTAGGAGCAGGGGTCCCAGGAGGGGGCAGTCAGGGGACAAGGAGCGGGAGGGGTGGGGGGTTGGGAGTTCTGGGGGGGAGCTGTCAGGGAGCAGGAGTGGGGAGAGGGATCGGAGCAGTCAGGGGACAGGGAGCAGAGGGGTTTAGATGGGTTGGGAGTTCTGGGGGGGGGGCTGTCAGGGGGTGGGGAGTGGTTGGATGGGGCGTGGGAGTCCCAGGGGTCTGTCTGGGGGTGGGGGTGTGGATAAGGGTTGGGGCAGTCAGGGGACAAGAGGCAGGGAGGCTTAGATAGGGGGTGGAGTCCTGGGGGGCAGTTAGGGGCAGGGGTCCCAGGAGGAGGCAGTCAGGGGACAAGGAACGGGGGGAGGGTTGAGGGTTCTGGGGGGTGGGAAGTGGGAGGGGCAGGGGCGGGGCTCCTCCCGTCCTCTGTTTTGCTTGCTGAAATATGGTAACCCTAGCTAAGCAGAACTCAAGTTTTACTATATAGTCTGCAGTCAATCAGGAAGTAAGGGGGGAATGGGAACAGAGACTGTGGGTGGGGGAATTGGGATCATGTTTTGCTAAGGGCAGGAATGGGAACAGGGAATGGGAACAGGAACAGGGACACAGGCAAGGCTCTGTGGTGTCAGAGCTGGGAAGGGGGACACTAGGGTACGTCTTCACTACGCGCCGTATCGGCGGGTAGCAATCGATTTATCTGGGATCGATATATCGATCCCCGAACGTGCACACCGTCGACTCCGGAACTCCACCAGAGTGAGCGGCGGTAGTGCAGTTGACGGGGGAGCCACGGCCACCGATCCCGCGCTGTCTGGACCCCAGGTAATTCGATCCAAGATACTTCGACTTCAGCTATGCTATTCACGTAGCTGAAGTTGCGTATCTTGGATTGAGAAGGAAACTGGAATCATGCTTCCTGGAAGTTCATCGAATTGTTTGCACCTTCGGACTTTGGGTATTGTTACTCTCTGTTCATGCGAGAAGGACCAGGGAAGTGAGAGGGTGAAGGAATAAGCCCCCTAACAATGTTCCCTCAGTTATTGCCAGGCATGAATGTACATTAGCCTACTCAGTTTTGAATTACACAGAGCATCAGCATCCCTCCCTCCCCCTTTTCCAGTACGATGTCCATCATTCACTTGGTGAGGAAAGCTTCCTTGTCCATCGTGATTACCCCGCATTGCCTCCCCGTAACTCACATTTCCAGGTGTGTGGGGAACCATGTTTGGCCTGCTGGGTGCACAGCTCGGCCCCAGTTACATTTGTCTGCCTATTGACTGATCTTCCTTCAGTGGCTCCCGAAGGCCTCTCGATGAAGTGTCAGACAAATGTCTGCTCTATTTCTATCAGTGTCATAGCTTTCAACAACACTGAATCCGATAAGATACAATGTCTTGGCAGATGGTATCCAAGCCATCAGAGTGTTCTTCTCCTTAAAGTATTGAGTCAGGGTAAATGGTGATTCTGAATTGCTTTATATGGCGTATTCTGTATTATTGATTCTATCTAAATAATCTTCATTCCTGGGGAGTGAAGATTCTTGGTAATCAGAATGCAGGTCAAGATAAAACCCATACAGTTTATCTGATTTTTATTTATCTTGCCTCTTGTTAGGTGTTGAGGTTGGGGGTTCTGTCGAAAGCAGCTGTGTGTGTTACATACTGTGAGAATGTTCTTGACTTGTAATATTTATAACATACCCATACGTGTTCATATTAGGGGTCAGGAATGTACCAGCTGGGGGAAGGATAGGATTGGAAATTTAGTTGAAATTTCAGATATTTAGTGGTTTGGTTTGGTTTAATATTTATATAACACATTCGTCTAGTGTGTGTTTTTTCTAATATTAAACCTGACACAAAGTTAACAGAGTTGTCAGTTTGAGATGCTTTGAAGGGAAGGATTTTCATGGGAACAAGGGACACTTCGGTACCCAACTCCCACTATTTAAATTTGAGAAGGCTCTGAATAGAGATTGACTGAAACATATTTTTAAGGACTTTATTTGAGTGTTAGAGTAGAAGCTCCCAGGTAATTTACTGTCTATTCATTTCTGCTTGTTTGTTTGTACCGCGATCCTGCCCAAATTTTGTAAATCTCATTAATTCCTAATATAGACTGAAAGTGCATACTATTCAGAGTGTCTATGTTCAGGGGAGTTCTCATCGCTCACTTTCTCCTTGTTTCAGGGAGGAGCAGAGCCACAAGACACCAAGGTAAGTTCAGGGCCGCCCAGAGGATTCAGGGGGCCTGGGGCAAAGCAATTTTGGGGGCCCCTTCCATAAAAAAAAGTTGCAATACTATAGAATACTATATTCTCGTGGGGACCCCTGTGGCCATGGGGCAAATTGCCCCATTTGCCTCTCCCCACCCCCCGGGTGGCCCTGGGAAAAATAAACATTTAAAAACCTTCCACATCTCAGCACAAACTCAGTTTTGAGAAAACTTCTTTTCAAGTCACCTTTACAAGGTATCACTGGTTCTCAGCATCAGCTAGTGCTAAAAGGCACTAAAAGGGTTGGGAAAATATTTTCCGTCAAAACTTTTTTTGGATCGAAAACTTAGGGGTTTTTAAAAAGCAGAAAAAATCACGGACAATGTCTGCTTTCCTTCAAAATTTGTTGTGGTTTTTTTTTAATTGAAAAGCTGAAATTAGTCTGCCAAAACCTGAACATGGTTTGGGGTTTCAGAAATGTGTGGCCAAATATTTGCTGCTTGCTGTGTTTGATTGTTTAAAGAAACAATAAAAAATTCTGCTTAAAAAAAATCTAAAACTTTTGAACCACCTCAGCTTGTGACCAAACGCCTGAGCCCATCCAGTCAGAGATTCTTCCAGGTTTCTGATACTCTGCTGGCTTCCTTGACTCATATCTGTCTCCAGAACTTTGGGTTCATTTAGATTAGAACATAAGAAAGGCCGTACTGGGTCAGACCAAAGGTCCGTCCAGCCCAGTATCCTGTCTACCGACAGTGGCCAATGCCAAGTGCCCCAGAGGGAGTGAAACTAACACGTAATGATCAAGTGATCTCTCTCCTGCCATCCATCTCCACCCTCTGACAAACAGAGGCTAGGGACACCATTTGAGAAGTGAAAGGGATGGTAGCCCTAAGGGAAAAGATAACAGCTTGACTCATTGTGTTAAATAGCTGTCTGCAAGCCTCCAACTGCTGAATGAGCTTTAGGGTAGGGAAGGCTGTGCCTCCCCAAACAGCCTGGCCCTGCCCCCTATCTGACCCCCACCCACTTCCTGCCCCCCAACTGCCCCCTCAGAATCCCTGACCTATCCTTCTCCTTCTCCCCCCAACGCCCTCCCCAACCAGATGGATCAGACTGAGTAGGTTCCAAAACCTCTTGGAGGCTCTTACCTTGTAAACTGGGACGTCTGTTTTCTAGTAAAATCAGTAAAAGGAAAGGAGAAAACTCGAAAGAGGCTCCTGCTCGCACTCAAATACGTGAACGCTAATATTCTCTTAGGCCTCAAAGAGAGACCTCGAGAACGAGACTTGCTGAAGCAAAGCCACAGGGGTCTCTGAGGTTTCCCTGGTCCTGCGCCCCTGTCCTGCCTGGCTGATGTCAGCATCTCTCTCTGAGGTCACCACCTCCCTAACACCTTTGACCAATAGGCTGAGGTCCTGCAAAAGGCCTTTGTGATGTCACTGCCACACCCACCCATCCCGTGAAGTGCTAATCACCTGCTGCTGAACAGACACTTCGAAGGTTTGAGCTACTCTCTACAGATCACCCCACTCAATGCGTCTTCATTCTAGGAAGCGAGCCGGCTAGACGGTAAAACATCAGAGGCTGCTCTCAATGCTACACTCAGTGTTTCCAAAATTAGTAGACTTTATGGCCAGAAGAGACCTTTAGAGCATCTCATCTAACCCCCTGCATATCATGGGCTTCCTGTATAGTACAATAGTTACTTTTTGGGCACACACATTCCAGAAAGGCATCTAGTCTTCAATCAATGACATCAAGAGATGGAGAATCCACCACTTTCCCATTTAGTGAGTGCCAGGGGGCTCCATTTCCACTTCCACTAGCTCCCCATTTACAGTGAGCCAGAGCAGTACCTGCAGCAGGGAGCGGGAGTTGCTGATGGCCCCGCAACCCAGTGAAGTGGGTTGCGGGGAAGTTGAGATCTTGCCCCAAGTCATCCCAGACACTAATGCCAAGCCACAGGATGGCAGCATCTAGTGTCAGTGGAGTCCGAACACTATTTCAACCCCACAGTTTTCGATGAACTTCCCACAAGGGGAGGTGATGAGCACCCCCAGCAACACACACACACACACCACTCCTGGTGGTGGGAAGGGAACAGGAGAAAGGACAAAAGAAGTAAGAGATGAAGAGAAAGGAAGGAGGGATGGAGGAAAAGGTAAAACAAAAAGGACAAACCCTAATGTCCCCAGTGATTCTACGGCACAAAATCCAAGGGATGGAATAAAATTCTGCCATCTTAAACTACTGTTTTCCATGCCTAGAATTCAGCTGGCACCACGTGGATCAGACTGAGCAGCTGCCAAAACCTCTTGGAGGCTCTTACCTTCTAAACAGGGACGTCTGTTTTCTAGTAAAATCAGTAAAAGGAAAGGAGAAAACTCGAAAGAGGCTCCTGCACGCACTCACGTACGTGAACCCTAATACTCTCTCAGTCCTCAAAGAAAGACCTCGAGAAGGAGACTTGCTGAAGCAAAGCCACAGGGTCTCTGAGGTTTCCCTGGCCCTGTGCTCCTGTCCTGCCAGGCTGATGTCAGCATCTCTCTCTGAGGTCACCACCTCCCTAACACATTTGACCAATAAGCTGACATCCCGCAAAAGGCCTTTGTGATGTCACTGCCACACCCAACCAAACCCTGAAGTGCTAATGTCCTGCTGCTGGCCTGACACTTTGAAGGTTTGAGGTTGTCATAACTATAAAGGGAAGGGTAACAGCTGTCCTGTGTACAGTACTATAAAATCCTCCTGGCCAGAGACTCCAAAATCCTTTTCCCTGTAAAGGGTTAAGAAGCTCAGGTAACCTGGCTGGCATCTGACCTAAAGGACCAATAAGGGGACAAGATACTTTCAAATCTTGGGGAGGGGAAGGCTTTTGTTTGTGTTCTTTGTTTGTGTGGGTGTTCGCCCTCGGGACTGAGAGGGACCAGACATCAATCCAGGTTCTCCACATCTTTCTAAACAAGTCTCTCCTATTTCAAACAAGGCGTGTTAGTTTTCCTTTGTTTTCTCAACTTGTAAATGTACCTTTTCCTAGAGTGTTTATCTTTGTTTGCTGTACTTTGAACCTAAGACTAGAGGGGAGTCCTCTGAGCTCTTTAAGTTTGATTACCCTGTAAGGTTAATTTCCATACTGATTTTACAGAGATGATTTTTACCTTTTTCTTTAATTAAAAGCCTTATTTTTAAGAACCTGATTGATTTTTCCTTGTTTTAAGATCCAAGGAGTTTGGATCTTGATTCACCAGGAGTTGGTGGGAGGAAGGTGGGAATGGTTAATTTCTCCTTCTTTTAGATCCAAGGGGGTTGGATCTGTATTCACCAGAAGTTGGTGGGAGGAAGGAGGGGGGATGGTTTATTTCTCCTTGTTTTAAGATCCAAGGGGTTTGGATCTGTATTCACCAGGGAATTGGTGAAAGGTTTCTCAAGGCTACCCAGGGGAGGAAATTAGCCTTGGGATGGTGGTTAAGCTTAGAAGTTTTCATGCAGGCCCCTACATTTGTACCCTAAACTTCAAAGTGGGGATACAGCCTTGACACAGGTACTCACTGTGGATCACCCCACTCAATGCGTCTTCATTCTAGGAAGCAAGCCGGCTAGACAGTAAAACATCACAGGCTGCTCCCAATACTACACTCAGTGTTTCCAAAATTTGTAGACTTTATGGCCACAAGAGACCTTTAGAGCATCTCATCTAAGCCCCTGCATATCATAGGCCTCCTGTATAGTACAATAGTTACTTTTTGGGCACACACATTCCAGAAAGGCATCTAGTCTTCATTCAATGACATCAAGAGATGGAGAATCCACCACTTTCCCTTTTAGTGAGTGCCAGGGGGCTCCATTTCCCCTTCCACTAGTTCCCCATTTACAGTGAGACAGAGCAGTACCTGCAGCAGGGAGCGGGAGTTGCTGAAAGACTCAGAGGAACAGCCCCTGCAGTGTCTCAGGCACCTGGCGCAAGTGGCGGATGATGCGGGTGCATCACTTTGGCCGTGACGTCCTCCTGCTGCAAGGGAACGAGAACCTGTCAGAGACTCAAACGCCCCGAGGAATCAGGGGGAATTAAGGGCACCGGGAACCAGCAGTATTTCCACTCAGCACCTGCCCACCGCTGAGGGATGAATTCACCTCCTGAACCCCAGAATGGAGTCTTATTGTCCTTTCTAGTAACCTCCAGTGCCAAATCCCCTCCTTGAAGGGTGAGCTGCTGCTACCTCCCTCTCAGTGCCCTTGACAGATGTTCCACCACCAAACCACAGCTCAAGTTATCAGAACCCTCTTCTCCACCCCCACCCAGGTTGGCCAGGGAGGCGGCTCTAGCAGGGGTGGCAGGAGGGATTCTGCTAGCAGTGAAGTGGGTTCCGGGGAGGTTGAGATCTTGCCCCAAGTCATCCCAGACACCAATGCTAATCCACACGATGGCAGCATCTAGTGTCAGTGGAGTCCAAGCACTATTTCAACCACACAGGTTTGGATGAACTCCCCACAAAGGGAGGTGAAGAGCACCCCCAGCAACACACAAACACACACAGACACACAAACCACTCCCGTTGGTGGGAGGGGAACAGGAGAAAGGACAAAAGAAGTAAGAGATAAAGAGAAAGGAAGGAGGGAGGGAGGAAAAGGTAAAATGAAAAGGACAAACACTAATGTCCCCAGTGATTCTACGGGACAAAATCACAGGGAGGGAATAAAATTCTGCCAGCTTGAACTAGTGTTTTCCATGCTTAGAATTCAGCTGGCACCAGGTGGATCAGACTGAACAGGATACAAACCTCTCCGAGGCACTTACTTTCCTCAAAGAGAGACCTCAAGGAGGAGACTTGCTGAAGCAAAGCCAGAGGGGTCTCTGAGGTTTCCCTGGCCCTCATGTCAGCATCTCTCTCTGAGGTCACCACCTCCCTAACACATTTGACCAATAAGCTGACGTCCTGCAAAAGGCCTTTGTGGTGTCACTGCCACACCCAACCAAACCCTGAAGTGCTAATGTCCTCCTGCTGGCCTGACACTTTGAAGGTTTGAGCTACTCTGTGTGAATCACCCCACTCAATGGGTCTTCATTCTAGGAAGCAAGCCGGCTAGACAATAAAACATCAGAGGCTGCTCCCAATGCTACACTCACTGTTTCCAAAATTATTACACTTTATGGCCAGAAGAGACCTTTAGAGCATCTAATCTAAGCCCCTGCATATCATGGGCTTCCTGTATAGTACAATAGTTACTTTTTGGGCACAAACATTCCAGAAAGGTATCTAGTCTAAAGTAAATGACATTAAGAGATGGAGAATCCATCACTTTCCCTTTTAGTGAGTGGCAGGGGGCTCCATTTCCCCTTCCACTAGCTCGCCATTTACAGTGAGCCAGAGCAGTACCTGCAGCAGGGAGCGGGAGTTCCTGAAGGCCTCAGAGGCGCAGCCCCTGCAGTGTCTCAGGCACGTGGCGTAAGTGCAGGATGATGCGGAGCTGGTGCATCATTTTGGCCGTGACGTCCTCCTGCTGCAAGGGAACGAGAACCTGTCAGAGACTCAAACGCCCCGAGGAATCAGGGGGAATTAAGGGAACCTGGAACCAGCAGCATTTCCACCCAGCACCTGCCCATCAATGAGAGATGAATTCACCTCCTGAACCCCAAAATGGAGTCTTCTTGTCCTTTCTAGAAACCTCCAGAGCCAACCCCCCTCCTTGTAGGGTGAGCTCCTGCTACCTCCTGCTCAGTGCCCTTCACAGATATTCCACCTCCAAACCACAGCTCAAGTCATCAGAACCCTCTTCTCCACCCCGACACAGGTTGGGCTGGGAGGCGGCTCTAACAGGGTGTGCAGGAGGGATTCTGACAGCAGTGAAGTAGGTTGCAGGGAGGTTGAGATCTTGACCCAAGTCATCCCAGACACTAATGCTAAGTCACACAATGGCAGCATCTACTGTCAGTGGGGTCCAAGCACTATTTCAACCCCACAGTTTTGGATCAACTCCCCACAAGGGGAGGAGAAGAGAACCATCAGCACCACACACACACCACTCCTGGTGGTGTGAGGGGAACAAGAGAAAGGACAAAAGAAGTAAGAGATGAAGAGAAAGGAAGGAGGGATGGAGGAAAAGGGAAAAGGAAAAGGACAAACCCTAATGTCCCCATGTCGGACATCAGGAATGGTAACATACATAAGCCAGTATGTGAACACTTCAATCTCCCTGGTCATTCTATTACAGATTTAAAAGTCACTATCATTGAACAAAAAAAACTTCAGAAACAGACTTCAAAGAGAAACAGCAGAACTAAAATTCATTTGCAAATTCAACACCATTAATCTGGGCTTGAATAGGGACTGGGAGTGGCTGGCTCACTACAGAAGCAGCTTTTCCTCTCCTGGAATTGACACCTCCTCATCTATTATTGGGAGTGGACTACATCCACCCTGATTTTTGAATTGGCCCTGTCAACACTGGTTCTCCACTTGTGAAGTAACTCCCTGCTCTCCATGTGTCAGTATATAATGCCTGCATCTGTAACTTTCACTCTATGCATCCGAAGAAGTGAGGTTTTTACTCACGAAAGCTTATGCCCAAATAAATCTGTTAGTCTTTAAGGTGCCACCAGACTCCTTGTTGTTTTTGTAGATACAGACTAACATGGCTACCCCCTGATACTTGACACCATGCAAGGCACTAAATTTAGCCGTATGGAGTGGAAATCCATCAACCTCAACAAAAAACTTGCACAGATACAGACAGACATCATCTTCCTCTCCAAATGCAAACAGATGGACATCATACCAAAATGACTGAAGGTAAAAAATCCATTGTAATCAACATACTACACTGAGTATGGTGAGAGATTGTGCCACACACTCTCTCAAAGAAACTGAGGAACCACCTGATCAGCATCCTGTACAGCAGACAGGAGAAGATCAAGAATGAGCTCTCAGAACTGGAGACTCTCATACAATACCAGCCTTCTACACAAACTTCCACGTGGCTGGACTTTACAAAAATGAGACAAGCCATTTACAATGCACACTTCACTTCTCTACAGAGGAAAAAGGACTGTAAGTTATCTAAACTAATACCTGCCACTAGGGGCTATAACAATGGTACCCTCAACTCATCTAACAACATTGTCAATCTTTCCAACCACACGCTTAGCCCAGCAGAAGAGTCTGTCCTATCTCGGGGACTCTCTTTCTGTCCCACCGTCCCCACGAACATGATACAGTTCTGCGGTGATCTGGAAGCCTACTTTCCTCGTCTCCGACTCAAGGAATATTTTCAACGCACCACTGAACAGTGCACTGACCCACAGGAACCCTCCTACCAACACTACAAAAAGAAGAATTCTGCGTGGACTCCTCCTGACGGTCGAAATGACAGACTGGACCTCTACATAGAGTGTTTCCGCAGACGTGCACAGGCTGAAATTGTGGACAAACAACATCACTTGTCCCATAACCTCAGCCGTACAGAACGCAATGCCATCCACAGCCTCAGAAACAACTCTGACATTATCATCAAAGGGGCTGACAAAGGAGGTGCTGTAGTCATAATGAACAGGTCAGATTATGAACAGGAGGCTGCCAGGCAACTCTCCAAGACCACATTCTACAGGCCACTATCCTCTGATCCCACTGAGGAATACCAAAAGAAACTACACCATCTGCTCAAGAAACTCCCAGCTACAGTACGGGAACAAATCTACATGGACACACCCCCAGAACCCCGACCAGGGGTATTCTATCTGCTACCCAAGATCCATAAACCCGGAAACCCTGGACGCCCCATCATCTCAGGCATTGGCACTCTGACGGCAGGATTATCTGGCTATTTGGCCTCTCTCCTCAGGCCCTATGCTACCAGCACTCCCAGCTATCTTCGAGACACCACCAACTTCCTGAGGAAACTACAATGCATTGATGTTCTTCCTGGAAACACCATCCTGGCCACCATGCATGTAGAAGCACTTTATACCAATATTCTACATGAGGATGGACTACAAGCTGTCAGGAACAGTATCCCTGATGAGGCCACAGCAAGCCTGGTGGCTGAGCTTTGTGACTTTGTCCTCACCCACAACCACTTCAGATTTGGGGACAACTTATACCTTCAAGTCAGTGGCACTGCTATGGGTACTCGCATGGCCCCACAGTATGCCAACATTTTTATGGCTGACTTAGAACAACGCTTCCTCAGCTCTCGTCCCCTAGTGCCCCTCCTCTACTTGCGCTACATTGACGACATCTTCATCATATGGACCCACGGAAAGGAGGCCCTTGAAGAATTCCACCTGGACTTCAACAATTTCCACCCCACCATCAACCTCAGCCTGGACCAGTCCACACAAGAGATCCACTTCCTGGACACTACAGTACAAATAAGTGATGGTCACATAAACACCACCCTCTACCGGAAACCTACTGACCGCTATACGTACCTACATGCCTCCGGCTTCCATCCAAGACACATCACACGATCCATTGTCTACAGCCAAGCCCTAAGATACAACCGAATTTGCTCCAACCCCTCAGACAGAGACAAACACCTACAAGATCTTTATCAAGCATTCGTAAAACTACAATACCCACCTGGGGAAGTGAGGAAACAGATTGACAGAGCAAGACGGGTACCCAGAAATCACCTACTACAGGACAGGCCCAACAAGGACAATAACAGAACACCACTGGCCATCACATACAGCCCCCAGCTAAAACCTCTCCAGCGCATTATCCACGATCTACAACCTATCCTGGAAAATGATCCCTCACTCTCACAGACCTTGGGAGGCAGGCCAGTCCTCGCTTACAGACAACCCCCCAACCTGAAGCAAATACTCACCAGCAACTACACACCACACCACAGAAACACCAACCCAGGAACCTATCCCCGTAGCAAACCTTGTTGCCTACTCTGTCCCCATATCTACTCTGGCAACAGCATCAGAGGACCCAACCACATCAGCCACACCATCAGGGACTCATTCACCTGCACATCCACTAATGTCATATATGCCATCATGTGCCAGCAATGCCCCTCTCCCATGTACATTGGCCAAACCGGACAGTCCCTCCGCAAAAGAATAAATGGACACAAATCGGACATCAGGAGTGGTAACATACATAAGCCAGTAAGTGAACACTTCAATCTCCCTGGTCATTCTATTACAGATTTAAAAGTCACTATCATTGAACAAAAAAACTTCAGAAACAGACTTCAAAGAGAAACAGCAGAACTAAAATTCATTTGCAAATTCAACACCATTAATCTGGGCTTGAATAGGGACTGGGAGTGGCTGGCTCACTACAGAAGCAGCTTTTCCTCTCCTGGAATTGACACCTCCTCATCTATTATTTGGAGTGGACTACATCCACCCTGATTTTTGAATTGGCCCTGTCAACACTGGTTCTCCACTTGTGAAGTAACTCCCTGCTCTCCATGTGTCAGTATATAATGCCTGCATCTGTAACTTTCACTCTATGCATCCGAAGAAGTGAGGTTTTTACTCACGAAAGCTTATGCCCAAATAAATCTGTTAGTCTTTAAGGTGCCACCAGACTCCTTGTTGTTTTCCTAATATCCCCAGTGATTCTACGGGACAAAATCCCAGGGAGGGAATAAAATTCTGCCACCTTAAACTAGTGTTTTCCATGCCTAGAATTCAGATGGCACCAGGTGGATCAGACTGAACAGGTTACAAACCTCTCCGAGGCACTTACTTTCTCAACAGGGACTTCTGTTTTCTAGTAAAATGGGTAAAAGGAAAGGAGAAAACTCAAAAGAGGCTCCTGCTCACACTCACATATGTGAACCCTAATACTCTCTCAGTCCTCAAAGAGAGCTCGAGAAGGAGACTTGCTGAAGCAAAGCCACAGGGGTCTCTGAGGTTTCCCTGGCCCTGCGCCCCTGTTTTGCCTGGCTGATGTGAGCATCTCTCTCTGAGGTCACCACCTCCCTAACAACTTTGACCAATAGGCTGAGCTCCTGCAAAAGGCCTTTGTGATGTCACTGCCACACCCACCCATCCCCTGAAGTGCTAATATCCTGCTGCTGGCCTGACACTTTGGAGGTTTGAGCTACTCTCTGTGGATCACCCCACTCAATGCGTCTTCATTCTAGGAAGCAAGCCGGTTAGACAGTAAAACATTAGAGGCTGCTCCCAATGCTACACTCAGTGTTTCCAAAATTAATACACTTTATGGCCAGAAGAGACCTTTAGAGCATCTCATCTAACCCCCTGCATATCATAGGCTTCCTGTATAGGACAATAGTTACTTTTTGGGCACAAACATTCCAGAAAGCATCTAGTTTCATTCAATGACTTCAAGAGATGGAGAATCCACCACTTTCCCTTTCACTGAGTGCCAGGGGGCTCCATTTCCCCTTCCACTAGCTCCCCATTTACAGTGAGCCAGAGCAGTACCTGCAACAGAGAGCGGGAGTTGCTGAAGGCCTCAGAGGCACAACCCCTGCAGTGTCTCAGGCACCTGGCGCAAGTGATGGATGATGCGGAGCTGGTGCCTCACTTTGGCCGTGACGCCCTCCTGCTGCAAGGGAATGAGAACCTGTCAAAGACTCAAACGCCCCGAGGAATCAGGGGGAATTAAGGGCACCTGGAACCAGCAGTATTTAAACTGACTATCTGCCCACCACTGAGGGATGAATTCACCTCCTGAACCCCAGAATGGAGTCTTCTTGTCCTTTTTAGTAACCTCCAGTGCCAACCCACCACCTTGTCGGGTGAGCTCCTGCTACCTCCCCCTCAGTACCCTTGACAGCTGTTCTACCTCCAAACCACAGCTCAAGTTATCAGAACCCTCTTCTCCACCCCCACCCAGGTTGGGCAGGGAGGCGGCTCTAGCAGGGGGGGCAGGAGGGATTCTGCCAGCAGTGAAGTGGGTTGCGGGGAGGTTGAGATCTTGCCCCAATCATCCCAGACACTAATGCTAAGCCACAGGATGGCAGCATCTAGTGTCATTGGAGTTCAAGCACTATTTCAACCCCACAGTTTTGGATCAACTTCCCACAAGGGGAGGTGAAGAGCACCCCCAGCAACATACACACACACACACACACACACACACCACTCCTGGTGGTGGCAGGTGAACAGGAGAAAGGACAAAAGAAGTAAGAGATGAAGAGAAAGGAAGGAGGGATGGAGGAAAGGGTAAAACGAAAATGACAAACACTAATGTCCCCTGTGATTCTACGGGACAAAATCCCACAGAGGGAATAAAATTCTGCCACCTTAAACTAGTGTTTTCCATGCCTAGAATTCAGCTGGCACCAGATGGATCAGACTGAGCCGGTTCCAAAACCTCTTGGAGGTTTTTACCTTCTAAATAGGGACGTCTGTTTTCTAGTAAAATCCGTCAAAGGAAAGGAGAAAACTCCAAAGAGGCTCCTGCTCGCACTCACACATGTGAACACTAATACTCTCTCAGTCCTCAAAGAGAGACCTCGAGAAGGAGACTTGCTGAAGCAATAACAGACACTTGGTGGGATAACTCACATGACTGGAGTACTGTCATGGATGGATATAAACTGTTCAGGAAGGACAGGCAGGGCAGAAAAGGTGGGGGAGTTGCATTGTATGTAAGAGAGGAGTATGAGTGCTCAGAGGTCCGGTATGAAACTGTAGAAAAACCTGAGAGTCTCTGGATAAAGTTGAGAAGTGTGAGCAACAAGGGGGATGTCACGGTTGGAGTCTGGTATAGACCACCAGACCAGGGGGATGAGGTGGACGAGGCTTTCTTCTGGCAACTAGCAGAAGTTGCTAGATCGCAGGCCCTGGTTCTCATGGGAGACTTTAATCACCCTGATATCTGCTAGGAGAGCAATACAGCGGTGCACAGACAATCCAGGAAGTTTTTGGAAAGTGTAGGGCACAATTTCCTGGTGCAAGTGCTGGAGGAACCAACTAGGGGCAGAGCTTTTCTCGACCTGCTGCTCACAAACAGGGAAGAATTAGTAGGGGAAGCAAAAGTGGATGGGAACCTGGGAGGCAGTGACCATGAGATGGTCGAGTTCAGGATCCTGACACAAGGAAGAAAGGAGAGCAGCAGAATACGGACCCTGAACTTCAGAAAAGCAGACTTTGACTCCCTCAGGGAACAGATGGGCAGGATCCCCTGGGAGAATAACATGAAGGGCAAAGGGGTCCAGGAGAGCTGGCTGTATTTTAAAGAATCCTTATTGCGGTTGCAGGAACAAACCATCCCGATGTGTAGAAAGAATAGTAAATATGGCAGGCGACCAGCTTGGCTAAACAGTGAAATCCTTGCTGATCTTAAACGCAAAAAAGAAGCTTACAAGAAGTGGAAGATTGGACAAATGACCAGGGAGGAGTATAAAAATATTGCTCAGGCATGCAGGAGTGAAATCAGGAAGGCCAAATCACACTTGGAGTTGCAGCTAGCAAGAGATGTTAAGAGTAACAAGAAGGGTTTCTTCAGGTATGTTAGCAACAAGAAGAAAGTCAAGGAAAGTGTGGGCCCCTTACTGAATGAGGGAGGCAACCTAGTGACTGAGGATGTGGAAAATGTACTCAATGCTTTTTTTGCCTCTGTCTTCACGAACAAGGTCAGCTCCCAGACTGCTGCACTGGGCAGCACAATATGGGGAGAAGGTGACCAGCCCTCTGTGGAGAAAGAAGTGGTTCGGGACTATTTAGAAAAACTGGACGTGCACAACTCCATGGGGCGGGATGCGCTGCATCCGAGGGTGCTAAAGGACTTGGCGGATGAGATTGCACAGCCATTAGCCATTATTTTTGAAAACTCATGGCGATCGAGGGAGGTCCCGGATGACTGGAAAAAGGCTAATGTAGTGCCCATCTTTAAAAAAGGGAAGGAGGAGGATCCGGGGAACTACAGGCCAGTCAGCCTCACCTCAGTCCCTGGAAAAATCATGGAGCAGGTCCTCAAGGAATCAATTATGAAACACTTAGAGGAGAGGAAAGTGATCAGGAACAGTCAGCATGGATTCACCAAGGGGAAGTCGTGCCTGACTAACCTAATTGCCTTCTATGATGAGATAACTGGCTCTGTGGATGAGGGGAAAGCAGTGGATGTGTTATTCCTTGACTTTAGCAAAGCTTTTGATACGCTCTCCCACAGTATTCTTGCCACCAAGTTAAAGAAGTATGGGCTGGATGAATGGACTGTAAGGTGGATAGAAAGCTGGCTGGATCGTCGGGCTCAACGGGTAGTGATCAATGGCTCCATGTCTAGTTGGCAGCCGGTTTCAAGCGGAGTAGTGCCCCAAGGGTCGGTCCTGGGGCCGGTTTTGTTTAATATCTTTATTAATGATCTGGAGGATGGTGTGGACTGCACTCTCAGCAAGTTTGCAGATGACACTAAACTAGGAGGCGTGGTAGATACGCTAGAGGGTAGGGATCGGATACAGAGGGACCTAGACAAATTAGAGGATTGGGCCAAAAAAAACCTGATGAAGTTCAACAAGGACAAGTGCAGAGTCCTGCACTTAGGACGGAAGAATCCCATGCACTGCTACAGACTAGGGACCGAATGGCTAGGTAGCAGTTCTGCAGAAAAGGACCTAGGGGTCACAGTGGACGAGAAACTGGATATGAGTCAACAGTGTGCTCTTGTTGCCAAGAAGGCTAACGGCATTTTGGGCTGTATAAGTAGGGGCATTGCCAGCAGATCGAGGAACGTGATCGTTCCCCTTTATTCGACATTGGTGAGGCCTCATCTGGAATACTGTGTCCAGTTTTGGGCCTGTGGAAGCAGAGAAAGAGCTGACAGGAAGTGGATGCAATGCATGACAGTTCGTTAGCAAGAGTTAGGCTAACTGTAACCCTAATAACGCGAGATTTGTAGAAGCGAGGAATGTGTGAGGCGGGTGAGAAAGAACTGTGTAAGAAGTCATTATGACCTGGTATAGATAAGGTGTAGAAGACCTTGTGTAGATAAGGTATAGAAAATATTGTATGTTGGCAAGAGTCAAAACAAGTGAAGAAATGAGATATCAAGATGGCCTATGTATAAACAAAACGCAGCTGTCCCTCGTTATTTCTGTAATGAAAGGTATAAATGCTTGCTGTAATTAGTTACCTGGGAGAGACCTGCTTAGCTCTCTCCCTCTGGGCAATTGTGAGAGTTAATAAAGCATCTGACTTGCTGTACCTAAACAAATAGTGAGAACTCTGTTTTTCTCCGACAGGCCCCACACTACAAGAAGGATGTGGAAAAATTGGAAAGAGTCCAGTGGAGAGCAACGAAAATGATTAGGGGTCTGGAGCACATGACTTATGAGGAGAGGCTGAGGGAACTGGGATTGTTTAGTCTCCAGAAGAGAAGAATGAGGGGGGATTTGATAGCAGCCTTCAACTACGTGAAGGGGGGTTCCAAAGAGGATGGAGCTCGGTTGTTCTCAGTGGTGGCAGATGACAGAACAAGGAGCAATGGTCTCAAGTTGCAGTGGGGGAGGTCCAGGTTGGATATTAGGAAACACTATTTCACTAGGAGGGTGGTGAAGCACTGGAATGCGTTAACTAGGGAGGTGGTGGAGTCTCCTTCCTTGGAGGTTTTTAAGGCCCGGCTTGACAAAGCCCTGGCTGGGATGATTTAGTTGGGAATTGGTCCTGCTTTGAGGACGGGGTTGGAGTAGATGACCTCTTGAGGTCCCTTCCAACCCTGATATTCTATGATTCTATGATTCTACGAAAGTCACAGGGGTCTCTGAGGTTTCCCTGGCCCTAAGCCCCTGTCCTGCCTGGCTGATGTCAGCATCTCTCTCGGAGGTCACCACCTCCCTAACACCTTTGACCAATAGGCTGAGGTCCTGAAAAGGCCTTTGTGATGTCACTGCCACACCCACCCATCCCCGGAAGTGCTAATGTCCTGCTGCTGGCCTGACACTTTGAAGGTTTCAGCTACTCTGTGTGGATCACCCCACTCAATGCCTGTTCATTCTAGGAAGCAAGCCGGCTAGACAGTAAAACATCAGAGGCTGCTCCCAATACTACACTCAGTGTTTCCAAAATTTGTAGACATTATGGCCACAAGAGACCTTTAGAGCATCTCATCTAACCCCTTGCATATCATAGGCTTGCTGTATAGTACAATAGTTACTTTTTGGGCACACACATTCCAGAAAGGCATCTAGTCTTCCTTCAATGACATCAAGAGATGGAGAATCCACCAGTTTCCCTTTTAGTGAGTACCAGGGGGCTCCATTTCCCCTTCCACTAGCTCCCCATTTACAGTGAGCCAGAGCAGTACCTGCAGCAGGGAGCGGGAGTTGCTGATGGCCTCAGAGGCACAGCCCCTGCAGTGTCTCAGGAATCTGGCGCAAGTGCCGGATGATGCAGAGCTGGTGCATCACTTTTGGCCGTGACGTCCTCCTGCTGCAAGGGAACGAGAACCTGTCAGAGACTCAAACGCCCCGAGGAATCAGGGGGAATTAAGGGCACCTGGAACCAGCAGTATTTAAACTGACTACCTGCCCACCAGTGAGGGATGAATTCACCTCCTGAACCCCAGAATGGAGTCTTCTTGTCCTTTCTAGTAAACTCCAGTGCCAACCCACCACCTTGTAGGGTGAGCTGCTGCTACCTCCCGCTCAGTACCCTTGACAGCTGTTCTACCTCCAAACCACAGCTCAAGTTATCAGAACCCTCTTCTCCACCCCAACCCAGGTTGCGCAGGGAGGCGGCCGTAGCAGGGGGGGGCAGGAGGGATTCTGCCAGCAGTGAAGTGGGTTGCGGGGAAGTTGAGATCTTGCCCCAAGTTGTCCCAGACACTAATGCTAAGCCACAGGATGGCAGCATCTAGTGTCAGTGGAGTCCAAGCACTATTTGAACCCGACAGTTTTGGATCAACTTCCCACAAGGGGAGGTGAAGAGCACCCCCAGCAACACACACACCACTCCTGGAGGTGGGAGGGGAACAAGAGAAAGGACAAAAGAAGTAAGAGATGAAGAGAAAGGAAGGAGGGATGGAGGAAAAGGTAAAACGAAAAGGACAAACCCTAGTGTCCCCAGTGATTCCACGGGACAAAATTCCAGGGAGGGAAGAAAATTCTGCCACCTTAAACTACTGTTTTCCATGCCGAGAATTCAGCTGGCACCAGATGGATCAGACTGAGCAGGTTCCAAAACCTCTTGGAGGCTCTTACCTTCTAATTTTCAAGTAAAATCAGTAAAAGGAAAGGAGAAAACTCGAAAGAGGCTCCTGCTCGCACTCACATACGCCAACCCTAACACTCTCTCAGTCCTCAAAAAGAAACCTTGAGAAGGAGACTTGGTGAAGCAAAGCCACAGGGGTCTCTGAGGTTTCCCTGGTCGTAAGCCCCTGTCCTCCCTGGCTGAAGACAGCATCTCTCTCTGAGGTCACCACCTCCCTAACACCTTTGACCAGTACGCTGAGGTCCTTGAAAAAGCCTTTGTGATATCACTGCCACACCCAACCAAACCCTAAAGTGCTGATGTCCTGCTGCTGGCCTGACACTTTGAAGGTTTGAGCTACACTCTGTGGATCACACCACAAAATTCGTCTTCATTCTAGGAAGCAAGCTAGCTAGACAGTAAAACATCAGAGGCTGCTCCCAATGCTACACTCAGTGTTTCCAAAATTAGTAGACTTTATGGCCACAAGAGACCTTTAGAGCATCTAATCTAAGCCCCTGCATATCATAGGCTTCCTGTATAGGACAATAGTTACTCTTTGGGCACACACATTCCAGAAAGGCATCTAGTCTTCATTCAATGACATCAAGAGATGGAGAATCCACCACTTTCCCTTTTAGTGAGTGCCAGGGGGCTCCATTTCCCCTTCCACTAGCTCCCCATTTACAGTGAGCCAGAGCAGTACCTGCAGCAGGGAGAGGGAGTTGCTAAGGCCTCAGAGGCGCAGCCCCTGCAGTGTCTCAGGCACATGGCGTAAGTGCCGGATGATGCGGAGCTGGTGCATCCCTTTGGCCGTGAGGTCCTCCTCCTGCAACGGAACGAGAACCTGTCAGAGACTCAAATGCCCCGAGGAATCAGGGGCAATTAAGGACACCTGGAACCAGCAGTATTTACACCCAGCGCCTGCCCACCACTGAGGGATGAATTCACCTCCTGAACCCCAGAATGGAGTCGTCTTCTCCTTTCTAGGAATCTCCAGTGCCAACCCCCGTCCTTGTAGGGTGAGCTCCTGCTACCTCCCCCTCAGTGCCCTTGACAGCTGTTCCACCTCCAAACCACAGCTCAAGTTATCAGAACCCTCTTCTCCACCCCCACCCAGGTTGGGCAGGGAGGCGGCTCTAGCAGGGGGGGCAGGTGGGATTCTGGCAGCAGTGAAGTGGGTTGCGGGGAGGTTGAGATCTTGCCCCAGGTCATCCCAGACACTAATGCTAAACCAGACGATGGCAGCATCTAGTGTCAGTGGAGTCCAAGCACTATTTCAACCATACAGTTTTGGATCAACTCCCAACAAGGGGAGGTGAAGAGCACCCCCAGCAACACACACACACACACACACACACACACACACACACACACACACACCACTCCTGGTGGTGGGAGGGGAACAAGAGAAAGGACAAAAGAAGTAAGAGATAAAGAGAAAGGAAGGAGGGATGGAGGAAAAGGTAAAACGAAAAGGACAAACCCTAATGTCCCCAGTGATTCTACCAGACAAAATCCCGTGTGGACTACAAAATTCTGTCACCTTGAACTAGTGTTTTCCATGCCTAGAATTCAGCTGGCAACAGATGGATCAGACTGAGCAGGTTCCAAAACCTCTTGGAGGCTCTTACTTTCTAAACAGGGATGTCTGTTTTCTAGTAAAATCAGTAAAAGGAAAGGAGACAACTCGAAAGAGGCTCCTGCTCTCACTCAAATACGTGAATCCTAATACTCTTTCAGTCCTCAAGAGAAACCTCGAGAAGGAGACTTGCTGAAGCAAAGCCACAGGGGTCTCTGAGGTTTCCCTGTCCTGCCTCGCTGATGGCAGCATCTCTCTCTGAGGTTACCACCTCCCTAACACCTTTGACCAATATGCTGAGGTCCTGCAAAAGACCTTTGTGATATCACTGCCACCAATCAAACCCTTAAGTGCTAATGTCCTGCTGCTGGCCTGACACTATGAAGGTTTGAGCTACTCTCTGTGGATCACCCCACTCAATGCGTCTTCATTCTAGGAAGCAAGTGGGCTAGACAGTAAAACATCAGAGGCTGCTCCCAATGCTACACTCAGTGTTTCCAAAATTAGTAGACTTTATGGCCACAAGAGACCTTTAGAGCATCTAATCTAAGCCCCTGCATATCATAGGCTTCCTGTATAGTACAATAGTTACTCTTTGGGCACACACATTCCAGAAAGGCATCTAGTCTTCATTCAATGACATCAAGAGATGGAGAATCCACCACTTTCCCTTTTAGTGAGTGCCAGGGGGTTCCATTTCCCCTTCCACTAGCACCCCATTTACAGTGAGCCAGAGCAGTACCTGCAGCACGGAGTGGGAGTTGCTGATGTCCACAGAGGCACAGCCCTTGCAGTGTCAACTTCCCACAAGGGGAGGTGAAGAGCACCCCCAGCAACACACAAACACACACACACACACAAACCACTCCCGGTGGTGGGAGGGGAACAGGAGAAAGGACAAAAGAAGTAAGAGATGAAGAGAAAGGAAGGAGGGAGGGAGGAAAAGGTAAAACGAAAAGGACAAACACTAATGTCCCCAGTGATTCTACGGGACAAAATCACAGGGAGGGAATAAAATTCTGTCAGCTTGAACTAGTGTTTTCCATGCTTAGAATTCAGCTGGCACCAGGTGGATCAGACTGAACAGGATACAAACCTCTCCGAGGCACTTACTTTCCTCAAAGAGAGACCTCAAGGAGGAGACTTGCTGAAGCAAAGCCAGAGGGGTCTCTGAGGTTTCCCTGGCCCTCATGTCAGCATCTCTCTCTGATGTCAGCATCTCTCTCTGAGGTCACCACCTCCCTAACACATTTGACCAATAAGCTGACGTCCTGCAAAAGGCCTTTGTGATGTCACTGCCACACCCAACCAAACCCTGAAGTGCTAATGTCCTCCTGCTGGCCTGACACTTTGAAGGTTTGAGCTACTCTGTGTGAATCACCCCACTCAATGGGTCTTCATTCTAGGAAGCAAGCCGGCTAGACAATAAAACATCAGAGGCTGCTCCCAATGCTACACTCCATGTTTCCAAAATTACTACACTTTATGGCCAGAAGAGACCTTTAGAGCATCTCTAATAGAATGACCAGGGAGATTGAAGTGTTCACATACTGGCTTATGTATGTTACCAAGACTAGATGCCTTTCTGGAATGTGTGTGCCCAAAAAGTACCTATTGTACTATACAGGAAGCCTATGATATGCAGGGGGTTAGATGAGATGTTCTAAAGGTCTCTTCTGGCCATAAAGTGTAGTAATTTTGGAAACACTGAGTGTAGCATTGGGAACAGCCTCTGATGCTTTACTGTCTAGCCGGCTTGCTTCCTAGAATGAAGACGCATCGAGTGGGGTGATCCACAGAGAGTAGCTGAAACCTTCAAAGTGTCAGGCCAGCAGCAGGACATTAGCACTTCAGGGGATGGGTGGGTGTGGCAGTGACATCACAAAGGCCTTTTGCAGTGTAGTAGTTCCGGGGTGGGGCTCGTCCCTTCCTGGGGTACCTGGGAGCCAGGCCGCCCCGCTACAAAGCGAATAACAGTCTAGGGCCCAGACCTTTGGGTAGGGGCTGAGCACACAATTAGCAGTTCGGCGCTCAGGCCTTTGTGCCGGGACTGAGCACACAATCAACAGTTCAGAGCTCAGGCCCTTATGCAGGGACTGAGCACACAATCAACAGCTCCGGCCCTTGGTGAGGGCGGGGAACAAACCAGTAGTCAGTCAGCGGCCCAGGCCTTGTAGCAGGAGCTGGGTCAGTTTGGGTTAGCCCAGGCCCTAGGTCAGGGCGGGGCAGCAAACCAATCGTCAGTCAGAGGCCCAGGCCCCTTGGACAAGGAGGAGGAGAGACTGCCACCCAGCACGGGGTGGCAGGGGGGAACACAGGCCCACCCACTCCACTGTGTTCCAGCCCGGGGCCCTATCCGCAGCAGTCCGTCTGCCGCGCAGTCAGTGGGGATCCTGACCGCAACACACTGACATGGGTTCGGGGTCTGCTATCCCCGGGCCACTTCCCATCTCCTCCTCCATGGGTACCTGTTCCTCCTGAGTTCCATCTGCTGGGTCGCAGATCATGGGCTCCTCCGGGCCCCGAGCAGCAGGTAGGTCTGTCACTCCCTCTGGGCCCTTGGCGGGGGAAGCTCAGACCGTTCCTCAGGATACCGGGCTCTCGGCAGGCTCAGGTCCGCGGGAGCTCGGGCACCAGCGTCTGTCCTCTCCCGCTGCCGGCCAGCTACTGAGCGCTGTGGCTTGGCCTTTATACTTCCTGTCCCGCCCCTTGACTTCCGGGGGTTGGGGACAGGCCGCGGTGGCCTTGACTTCCTGGGGCGCCTGGGAGCCAGGCCGCCCCGCTACATGCAGTATCTCAGCGTATTGGTCAAAGGTGTTAGGGAGGTGGTGACCTCAGAGAGAGATGCTGACATCAGTCAGGGGCGCAGGGCCAGGGAAACCTCAGAGACCCCTGTGGCTTTCCTTTAGCAAGTCTCCTTCTCGAGGTCTCTCTTTGAGGACTGAGAGAGTATTAGGGTTCACGTATGTGAGTGAGAGCCGGAGCCTCTTTCGAGTTTTCTCCTTCCCTTTTACTGATTTTACTAGAAAACAGACGTCCCTGTTTAGAAGGTAAGAGCCTCCAAGAGGTTTTTGAACCTGCTCAGTCTGATCCACCTGGTGCCCGTTGAATTCTAGGCATGGAAAACACTAGTTCAAGGTGACAGAATTTTGTAGTCCACACGGGATTTTGTCCCGTGGAATCACTGGGGACATTAGGGTTTGTCCTTTTCGTTTTACCTTTTCCACCATCCCTCCTTCCTTTCTCTTCATCTCTTACTTCTTTTGTCCTTTCTCCTGTTCCCCTCCCACCACCAGGAGTGGTGTGTGTGTGTGTGTGTGTGTGTGTTGCTGGGGATGATCTTCACCTCCTCTTGTGGGAAGTTCATCCAAAACTGTGGGGTTGAAATAGTGCTTGGAGTCCACAGACACTAGATGCTGCCATCCTGTGGCTTAGCGTTAGTGTCTCGGATGACTTGGGCAATATCTCAACCTCCCCGCAACCCACTTCACTGCTGCCAGAATCCCTCCTGCCCCCACTGCTAGACCCGCCTCCCAGCCCAACCTTGGTGGGGGTCTAGAAGAGGTTTCTGATGACTTAAGCTGTGGTTTGGAGGTGGAACAGCTGTCAAGGACACTGAGGGGGAGGTAGCAGGAGCTCACCCTAGAAGGAGGGGGATTGGCACTGGAGGTTACTAGAAAGGACAAGAAGACTCCATTCTGGGATTCAGGAGGTGAATTCATCCCTCAGTGTTGGGCAGGTGCTGAGTGGAAATACTGCTGGTTCCAGGTGCCCTTAATTCCCCCTGATTCCTCGGGGCGTTTGAGTCTGACAGGTTCTCATTCCCTTGCAGCAGGAGGGCGTCACGGCCAAAGTGAGGCACCAGCTCCGCATCATCCATCACTTGCGCCAGGTGCCTGAGACACTGCAGGGGTTGTGCCTCTGAGGCCTTCAGCAACTCCCGCTCTCTGTTGCAGGTACTGCTCTGGCTCACTGTAAATGGGGAGCTAGTGGAAGGGGAAATGGAGCCCCCTGGCACTCAGTGAAAGGGAAAGTGGTGGATTCTCCATCTCTTGAAGTCATTGAATGAAACTAGATGCCTTTCTGGAATGTTTGTGCCCAAAAAGTAACTATTGTCCTATACAGGAAGCCTATGATATGCAGGGGGTTAGATGAGATGCTCTAAAGGTCTCTTCTGGCCATAAAGTGTATTAATTTTGGAAACACTGAGTGTAGCATTGGGAGCAGCCTCTAATGTTTTACTGTCTAACCGGCTTGCTTCCTAGAATGAAGACGCATTGAGTGGGGTGATCCACAGAGAGTAGCTCAAACCTCCAAAGTGTCAGTCCAGCAGCAGGATATTAGCACTTCAGGGGATGGGTGGGTGTGGCAGTGACATCACAAAGGCCTTTTGCAGGAGCTCAGCCTATTGGTCAAAGTTGTTAGGGAGGTGGTGACCTCAGAGAGAGATGCTCACATCAGCCAGGCAAAACAGGGGCGCAGGGCCAGGGAAACCTCAGAGACCCCTGTGGCTTTGCTTCAGCAAGTCTCCTTCTCGAGCTCTCTTTGAGGACTGAGAGAGTATTAGGGTTCACATATGTGAGTGTGAGCAGGAGCCTCTTTTGAGTTTTCTCCTTTCCTTTTACCCATTTTACTAGAAAACAGAAGTCCCTGTTGAGAAAGTAAGTGCCTCGGAGAGGTTTGTAACCTGTTCAGTCTGATCCACCTGGTGCCATCTGAATTCTAGGCATGGAAAACACTAGTTTAAGGTGGCAGAATTTTATTCCCTCCCTGGGATTTTGTCCCGTAGAATCACTGGGGATATTAGGAAAACAACAAGGAGTCTGGTGGCACCTTAAAGACTAACAGATTTATTTGGGCATAAGCTTTCGTGAGTAAAAACCTCACTTCTTCGGATGCATAGAGTGAAAGTTACAGATGCAGGCATTATATACTGACACATGGAGAGCAGGGAGTTACTTCACAAGTGGAGAACCAGTGTTGACAGGGCCAATTCAAAAATCAGGGTAGATGTAGTCCACTCCAAATAATAGATGAGGAGGTGTCAATTCCAGGAGAGGAAAAGCTGCTTCTGTAGTGAGCCAGCCACTCCCAGTCCCTATTCAAGCCCAGATTAATGGTGTTGAATTTGCAAATGAATTTTAGTTCTGCTGTTTCTCTTTGAAGTCTGTTTCTGAACTTTTTTTGTTCAATGATAGTGACTTTTAAATCTGTAATAGAATGACCAGGGAGATTGAAGTGTTCACTTACTGGCTTATGTATGTTACCACTCCTGATGTCCGATTTGTGTCCATTTATTCTTTTGCGGAGGGACCGTCCGGTTTGGCCAATGTACATGGGAGAGGGGCATTGCTGGCACATGATGGCGTATATGACATTAGTGGATGTGCAGGTGAATGAGTCCCTGATGGTGTGGCTGATGTGGTTGGGTCCTCTGATGCTGTTGCCAGAGTAGATATGGGGACATAGTAGGCAACAAGGTTTGCTACGGGGATAGGTTCCTGGGTTGGTGTTTCTGTGGTGTGGTGTGTAGTTGCTGGTGAGTATTTGCTTCAGGTTGGGGGGTTGTCTGTAAGCGAGGACTGGCCTGCCTCCCAAGGTCTGTGAGAGTGAGGGATCATTTTCCAGGATAGGTTGTAGATCGTGGATAATGCGCTGGAGAGGTTTTAGCTGGGGGCTGTATGTGATGGCCAGTGGTGTTCTGTTATTGTCCTTGTTGGGCCTGTCCTGTAGTAGGTGATTTCTGGGTACCCGTCTTGCTCTGTCAATCTGTTTCCTCACTTCCCCAGGTGGGTATTGTAGTTTTACGAATGCTTGATAAAGATCTTGTAGGTGTTTGTCTGAGGGGTTGGAGGAAATTCGGTTGTATCTTAGGGCTTGGCTGTAGACAATGGATCGTGTGATGTGTCTTGGATGGAAGCCGGAGGCATGTAGGTACGTATAGCGGTCAGTAGGTTTCCGGTATAGGGTGGTGTTTATGTGACCATCACTTATTTGTACTGTAGTGTCCAGGAAGTGGATCTCTTGTGTGGACTGGTCCAGGCTGAGGTTGATGGTGGGGTGGAAATTGTTGAAGTCCAGGTGGAATTCTTCAAGGGCCTCCTTTCCGTGGGTCCATATGATGAAGATGTCGTCAATGTAGCGCAAGTAGAGGAGGGGCACTAGGGGACGAGAGCTGAGGAAGCGTTGTTCTAAGTCAGCCATAAAAATGTTGGCATACTGTGGGGCCATGCGAGTACCCATAGCAGTGCCACTGACTTGAAGGTATAAGTCACAAAGCTCAGCCACCAGGCTTGCTGTGGCCTCATCAGGGATACTGTTCCTGACAGCTTGTAGTCCATCCTCATGTAGAATATTGGTATAAAGTGCTTCTACATGCATGGTGGCCAGGATGGTGTTTCCAGGAAGAACATCAATGCATTGTAGTTTCCTCAGGAAGTTGGTGGTGTCTCGAAGATAGCTGGGAGTGCTGGTAGCATAGGGCCTGAGGAGAGAGGCCAAATAGCCAGATAATCCTGCCGTCAGAGTGCCAATGCCTGAGATGATGGGGCGTCCAGGGTTTCCGGGTTTATGGATCTTGGGTAGCAGATAGAATACCCCTGGTCGGGGTTCTGGGGGTGTGTCCATGTAGATTTGTTCCCGTACTGTAGCTGGGAGTTTCTTGAGCAGATGGTGTAGTTTCTTTTGGTATTCCTCAGTGGGATCAGAGGATAGTGGCCTGTAGAATGTGGTCTTGGAGAGTTGCCTGGCAGCCTCCTGTTCATAATCTGACCTGTTCATTATGACTACAGCACCTCCTTTGTCAGCCCCTTTGATGATAATGTCAGAGTTGTTTCTGAGGCTGTGGATGGCATTGCGTTCTGTACGGCTGAGGTTATGGGACAAGTGATGTTGTTTGTCCACAATTTCAGCCTGTGCACGTCTGCGGAAACACTCTATGTAGAGGTCCAGTCTGTCATTTCGACCGTCAGGAGGAGTCCACGCAGAATTCTTCTTTTTGTAGTGTTGGTA
This sequence comes from Chrysemys picta bellii, assembly GCF_011386835.1. Taxonomy (NCBI): domain Eukaryota; kingdom Metazoa; phylum Chordata; order Testudines; family Emydidae; genus Chrysemys; species Chrysemys picta. The sequence continues at coordinate 121,326 of NW_027052750.1, read as the reverse complement.
GGAGGGTTCCTGTGGGTCAGTGCACTGTTCAGTGGTGCGTTGAAAATATTCCTTGAGTCGGAGACGAGGAAAGTAGGCTTCCACCTCCCCCTCAGTGCCCTTGACAGCTGTTCTACCTCCAAACCACAGCTCAAGTTATCAGAACCCTCTTCTCCACCCCCACCCAGGTTGGGCAGGGAGGCGGCTCTAGCAGGGGGGGCAGGAGGGATTCTGCCAGCAGTGAAGTGGGTTGCGGGGAGGTTGAGATCTTGCCCCAATCATCCCAGACACTAATGCTAAGCCACAGGATGGCAGCATCTAGTGTCATTGGAGTTCAAGCACTATTTCAACCCCACAGTTTTGGATCAACTTCCCACAAGGGGAGGTGAAGAGCACCCCCAGCAACATACACACACACACACACACACACACACCACTCCTGGTGGTGGCAGGTGAACAGGAGAAAGGACAAAAGAAGTAAGAGATGAAGAGAAAGGAAGGAGGGATGGAGGAAAGGGTAAAACGAAAATGACAAACACTAATGTCCCCTGTGATTCTACGGGACAAAATCCCACAGAGGGAATAAAATTCTGCCACCTTAAACTAGTGTTTTCCATGCCTAGAATTCAGCTGGCACCAGATGGATCAGACTGAGCCGGTTCCAAAACCTCTTGGAGGCTCTTACCTTCTAAATAGGGACGTCTGTTTTCTAGTAAAATCCGTCAAAGGAAAGGAGAAAACTCCAAAGAGGCTCCTGCTCGCACTCACACATGTGAACACTAATACTCTCTCAGTCCTCAAAGAGAGACCTCGAGAAGGAGACTTGCTGAAGCAATAACAGACACTTGGTGGGATAACTCACATGACTGGAGTACTGTCATGGATGGATATAAACTGTTCAGGAAGGACAGGCAGGGCAGAAAAGGTGGGGGAGTTGCATTGTATGTAAGAGAGGAGTATGAGTGCTCAGAGGTCCGGTATGAAACTGTAGAAAAACCTGAGAGTCTCTGGATAAAGTTGAGAAGTGTGAGCAACAAGGGGGATGTCACGGTTGGAGTCTGGTATAGACCACCAGACCAGGGGGATGAGGTGGACGAGGCTTTCTTCTGGCAACTAGCAGAAGTTGCTAGATCGCAGGCCCTGGTTCTCATGGGAGACTTTAATCACCCTGATATCTGCTAGGAGAGCAATACAGCGGTGCACAGACAATCCAGGAAGTTTTTGGAAAGTGTAGGGCACAATTTCCTGGTGCAAGTGCTGGAGGAACCAACTAGGGGCAGAGCTTTTCTCGACCTGCTGCTCACAAACAGGGAAGAATTAGTAGGGGAAGCAAAAGTGGATGGGAACCTGGGAGGCAGTGACCATGAGATGGTCGAGTTCAGGATCCTGACACAAGGAAGAAAGGAGAGCAGCAGAATACGGACCCTGGACTTCAGAAAAGCAGACTTTGACTCCCTCAGGGAACAGATGGGCAGGATCCCCTGGGAGAATAACATGAAGGGCAAAGGGGTCCAGGAGAGCTGGCTGTATTTTAAAGAATCCTTATTGCGGTTGCAGGAACAAACCATCCCGATGTGTAGAAAGAATAGTAAATATGGCAGGCGACCAGCTTGGCTAAACAGTGAAATCCTTGCTGATCTTAAACGCAAAAAAGAAGCTTACAAGAAGTGGAAGATTGGACAAATGACCAGGGAGGAGTATAAAAATATTGCTCAGGCATGCAGGAGTGAAATCAGGAAGGCCAAATCACACTTGGAGTTGCAGCTAGCAAGAGATGTTAAGAGTAACAAGAAGGGTTTCTTCAGGTATGTTAGCAACAAGAAGAAAGTCAAGGAAAGTGTGGGCCCCTTACTGAATGAGGGAGGCAACCTAGTGACTGAGGATGTGGAAAAAGCTAATGTACTCAATGCTTTTTTTGCCTCTGTCTTCACGAACAAGGTCAGCTCCCAGACTGCTGCACTGGGCAGCACAATATGGGGAGAAGGTGACCAGCCCTCTGTGGAGAAAGAAGTGGTTCGGGACTATTTAGAAAAACTGGACGTGCACAACTCCATGGGGCTGGATGCGCTGCATCCGAGGGTGCTAAAGGACTTGGCGGATGAGATTGCACAGCCATTAGCCATTATTTTTGAAAACTCATGGCGATCGAGGGAGGTCCCGGATGACTGGAAAAAGGCTAATGTAGTGCCCATCTTTAAAAAAGGGAAGGAGGAGGATCCGGGGAACTACAGGCCAGTCAGCCTCACCTCAGTCCCTGGAAAAATCATGGAGCAGGTCCTCAAGGAATCAATTATGAAACACTTAGAGGAGAGGAAAGTGATCAGGAACAGTCAGCATGGATTCACCAAGGGGAAGTCGTGCCTGACTAACCTAATTGCCTTCTATGATGAGATAACTGGCTCTGTGGATGAGGGGAAAGCAGTGGATGTGTTATTCCTTGACTTTAGCAAAGCTTTTGATACGCTCTCCCACAGTATTCTTGCCACCAAGTTAAAGAAGTATGGGCTGGATGAATGGACTGTAAGGTGGATAGAAAGCTGGCTGGATCGTCGGGCTCAACGGGTAGTGATCAATGGCTCCATGTCTAGTTGGCAGCCGGTTTCAAGCGGAGTAGTGCCCCAAGGGTCGGTCCTGGGGCCGGTTTTGTTTAATATCTTTATTAATGATCTGGAGGATGGTGTGGACTGCACTCTCAGCAAGTTTGCAGATGACACTAAACTAGGAGGCGTGGTAGATACGCTAGAGGGTAGGGATCGGATACAGAGGGACCTAGACAAATTAGAGGATTGGGCCAAAAAAAACCTGATGAAGTTCAACAAGGACAAGTGCAGAGTCCTGCACTTAGGACGGAAGAATCCCATGCACTGCTACAGACTAGGGACCGAATGGCTAGGTAGCAGTTCTGCAGAAAAGGACCTAGGGGTCACAGTGGACGAGAAGCTGGATATGAGTCAACAGTGTGCTCTTGTTGCCAAGAAGGCTAACGGCATTTTGGGCTGTATAAGTAGGGGCATTGCCAGCAGATCGAGGAACGTGATCGTTCCCCTTTATTCGACATTGGTGAGGCCTCATCTGGAATACTGTGTCCAGTTTTGGGCCTGTGGAAGCAGAGAAAGAGCTCACAGGAAGGGGATGCAATGCATGACAGTTCGTTAGCAAGAGTTAGGCTAACTGTAACCCTAATAACGCGAGATTTGTAGAAGCGAGGAATGTGTGAGGCGGGTGAGAAAGAACTGTGTAAGAAGTCATTATGACCTGGTATAGATAAGGTGTAGAAGACCTTGTGTAGATAAGGTATAGAAAATATTGTATGTTGGCAAGAGTCAAAACAAGTGAAGAAATGAGATATCAAGATGGCCTATGTATAAACAAAACGCAGCTGTCCCTCGTTATTTCTGTAATGAAAGGTATAAATGCTTGCTGTAATTAGTTACCTGGGAGAGACCTGCTTAGCTCTCTCCCTCTGGGCAATTGTGAGAGTTAATAAAGCATCTGACTTGCTGTACCTAAACAAATAGTGAGAACTCTGTTTTTCTCCGACAGGCCCCACACTACAAGAAGGATGTGGAAAAATTGGAAAGAGTCCAGTGGAGAGCAACAAAAATGATTAGGGGTCTGGAGCACATGACTTATGAGGAGAGGCTGAGGGAACTGGGATTGTTTAGTCTCCAGAAGAGAAGAATGAGGGGGGATTTGATAGCAGCCTTCAACTACGTGAAGGGGGGTTCCAAAGAGGATGGAGCTCGGTTGTTCTCAGTGGTGGCAGATGACAGAACAAGGAGCAATGGTCTCAAGTTGCAGTGGGGGAGGTCCAGGTTGGATATTAGGAAACACTATTTCACTGGGAGGGTGGTGAAGCACTGGAATGCGTTAACTAGGGAGGCGGTGGAGTCTCCTTCCTTGGAGGTTTTTAAGGCCCGGCTTGACAAAGCCCTGGCTGGGATGATTTAGTTGGGAATTGGTCCTGCTTTGAGGACGGGGTTGGAGTAGATGACCTCTTGAGGTCCCTTCCAACCCTGATATTCTATGATTCTATGATTCTATGAAAGTCACAGGGGTCTCTGAGGTTTCCCTGGCCCTAAGCCCCTGTCCTGCCTGGCTGATGTCAGCATCTCTCTCTGAGGTTACCACCTCCCTAACACCTTTGACCAATAGGCTGAGGTCCTGAAAAGGCCTTTGTGATGTCACTGCCACACACACCCATCCCCGGAAGTGCTAATGTCCTGCTGCTGGCCTGACACTTTGAAGGTTTGAGCTACTCTGTGTGGATCACCCCACTCAATGCGTCTTCATTCTAGGAAGCAAGCCGGCTAGACAGTAAAACATCAGAGGCTGCTCCCAATACTACACTCAGTGTTTCCAAAATTTGTAGGCTTTATGGCCACAAGAGACCTTTAGAGCATCTAATCTAACCCGCTGCATATCATAGGCTTCCAGTATAGTAAAATAGTTACTCTTTGGGCACACACATTCCAGAAAGGCATCTAGTCTTCCTTCAATGACATCAAGAGATGGAGAATCCACCACTTTCCCTTTTAGTGAGTGCCAGGGGGCTCCATTTCCCCTTCCACTAGCTCCCCATTTACAGTGAGCCAGAGCAGTACCTGCAGCAGGGAGCGGGAGTTGCTGATGGCCTCAGAGGCACAGCCCCTGCAGTGTCTCAGGAATCTGGCGCAAGTGATGGATGGTGCGGAGCTGGTGCATAGCTTTGGCCGTGACGTCCTCCTGCTGCAAGGGAACGAGAACCTGTCAGAGACTCAAACGCCCCGAGGAATCAGGGGGAATTAAGGGCACCGGGAATCAGCAGTATTTCCACTCAGCACCTGCCCACCACAGAGGGATGAATTCACCTCCTGAACCCCAGAATGGAGTCTTATTGTCCTTTCTAGTAACCTCCAGTGCCAAATCCCCTCCTTGAAGGGTGAGCTGCTGCTACCTCCCTCTCAGTGCCCTTGACAGATGTTCCACCACCAAACCACAGCTCAAGTTATCAGAACCCTCTTCTCCACCCCCACCCAGGTTGGCCAGGGAGGCGGCTCTAGCAGGGGTGGCAGGTGGGATTCTGCCAGCAGTGAAGTGGGCTGCGGGGAGGTTGAGATCTTGCCCCAAGTCATCCCAGACACCAATGCTAATCCACACGATGGCAGCATCTAGTGTCCGTGGAGTCCAAGCACTATTTCAACCACACAGGTTTGGATGAACTCCCCACAAAGGGAGGTGAAGAGCACCCCCAGCAACACACACACACACACACACACACACACAAACCACTCCCGGTGGTGGGAGGGGAACAGGAGAAAGGACAAAAGAAGTAAGAGATGAAGAGAAAGGAAGGAGGGAGGGAGGAAAAGGTAAAATGAAAAGGACAAACACTAATGTCCCCAGTGATTCTACGGGACAAAATCACAGGGAGGGAATAAAATTCTGCCACCTTAACCTAGTGTTTTCCATGCCTAGAATTCAGCTGGCACCAGGTGGATCAGACTGAACAGGATACAAACCTCTCCGAGGCACTTACTTTCCTCAAAGAGAGACCTCAAGGAGGAGACTTGCTGAAGCAAAGCCAGAGGGGTCTCTGAGGTTTCCCTGGCCCTCATGTCAGCATCTCTCTCTGATGTCAGCATCTCTCTCTGAGGTCACCACCTCCCTAACACATTTGACCAATAAGCTGACGTCCTGCAAAAGGCCTTTGTGATGTCACTGCCACACCCAACCAAACCCTGAAGTGCTAATGTCCTGGTGCTGGCCTGACACTTTGAAGGTTTGAGCTACTCTGTGTGGATCACCCCAGTCAATGCGTCTTCATTCTAGGAAGCAAGCCGGCTAGACAGTAAAACATCAGAGGCTGCTCCCAATGCTACACTCCGTGTTTCCAAAATTACTACACTTTATGGCCAGAAGAGACCTTTAGAGCATCTAATCTAAGCCCCTGCATATCATGGGCTTCCTGTATAGTACAATAGTTACTTTTTGGGCACAAACATTCCAGAAAGGTATCTAGTCTAAATTAAATGACATTAAGAGATGGAGAATCCATCACTTTCCCTTTTAGTGAGTGCCAGGGGCTCCATTTCCCCTTCCACTAGCTCCCCATTTACAGTGAGCCAGAACAGTACCTGCAGCAGGGAGCGGGAGTTCCTGAAGGCCTCAGAGGCGCAGCCCCTGCAGTGTCTCAGGCACGTGGCGTAAGTGCAGGATGATGCGGAGCTGGTGCATCATTTTGGCCCTGACGTCCTCCTGCTGCAAGGGAACGAGAACCTGTCAGAGACTCAAAGGCCCCGAGGAATCAGGGGGAATTAAGGGAACCTGGAACCAGCAGTATTTCCACCCAGCACCTGCCCATCAATGAGAGATGAATTCACCTCCTGAACCCCAGAATGGAGTCTTCTTGTCCTTTCTAGAAACCTCCAGAGCTAACACCCCTCCTTGTAGGGTGAGCTCCTGCTACCTCCTGCTCAGTGCCCTTCACAGACATTCCACCTCCAAACCACAGCTAAAGTCATCAGAACCCTCTTCTCCACCCCGACACAGGTTGGGCTGGGAGGCGGCTCTAACAGGGTGTGCAGGAGGGATTCTGACAGCAGTGAAGTGGGTTGCAGGGAGGTTGAGATCTTGACCCAAGTCATCCCAGACACTAATGCTAAGTCACACAATGGCAGCATCTACTGTCAGTGGGGTCCAAGCACTATTTCAACCCCACAGTTTTGGATCAACTCCCCACAAGGGGAGGTGAAGAGAACCAACAGCAACACACACACACACACACACACACACACACCACTCCTGGTGGTGTGAGGGGAATAAGACAAAGGACAAAAGAAGTAAGAGATGAAGAGAAAGGAAGGAGGGATGGAGGAAAAGGTAAAACGAAAAGGACAAACCCTAGTGTCCCCAGTGATTCTACGGGACAAAATTCCAGGGAGGGAATAAAATTCTGCCACCTTAAACTACTGTTTTCCATGCCGAGAATTCAGCTGGCACCAGATGGATCAGACTGAGCAGGTTCCAAAACCTCTTGGAGGCTCTTACCTTCTAATTTTCAAGTAAAATCAGTAAAAGGAAAGGAGAAAACTCGAAAGAGGCTCCTGCTCGCACTTAAATACGTGAACCCTAATACTCTCTCAGTCCTCAAAAAGAAACCTCGAGAAGGAGACTTGCTGAAGCAAAGCCACAGGGGTCTCTGAGGTTTCCCTGGTCGTAAGCCCCTGTCCTCCCTGGCTGAAGACAGCATCTCTCTCTGAGGTCACCACCTCCCTAACACCTTTGACCAGTACGCTGAGGTCCTTGAAAAAGCCTTTGTGATATCACTGCCACACCCAACCAAACCCTAAAGTGCTCATGTCCTGCTGCTTGCCTGACACTTTTAAGGTTTGAGCTACGCTCTGTGGATCACAGCACAAAATTCGTCTTCATTCTAGGAAGCAAGCTAGCTAGACAGTAAAACATCAGAGGCTGCTCCCAATACTACACTCAGTGTTTCCAAAATTTGTAGACGTTATGGCCACAAGAGACCTTTCGAGCATCTCATCTAAGCCCCTGCATATCATAGGCCTCCTGTATAGTACAATAGTTACTTTTTGGGCACACACATTCCAGAAAGGCATCTAGTCTTCATTCAATGACATCAAGAGATGGAGAATCCACCAATTTCCCTTTTAGTGAGTGCCAGGGGGCTCCATTTCGCCTTCCACTAGCTCGCCATTTACAGGGAGACAGAGCAGTACCTGCAGCAGGGAGCAGGAGATGCTGAAGGCCTCAGAGGCGCAGCCCCTGCAGTGTCTCAGGCACCTGGCGCAAGTGGCGGATAATGCGGGTGCATCACTTTGGCCGTGACGTCCTCCTCCTGCAAGTGAACGAGAACCTGTCAGAGACTCAAACGCCCCGAGGAATCAGGGGGAATTAAGGGCACCTGGAACCAGCAGTATTTCCACTCAGCACCTGCCCACCACTGAGGGATGAATTCACCTCCTGAACCCCAGAATGGAGTCTTATTGTCCTTTCTAGTAACCTCCAGTGCCAACCCCCCTCCTTCTAGGGTGAGCTCCTGCTTCCTCCCACTCAGTGTTCTTGACAGCTGTTCCACCTCCAAACCAAACCTCAAGTTATCAGAACCCTCTTCTCCACCCCCAACCAGGTTGGGCATGGAGGCGGCTCTAGCGGGGGGGCCGGAAGGAATTCTGCCAGAAGTGAAGAGGTTGAGGGGAGGTTGAGATCTTGCCCCAAGTCATCCCAGACACTAATGCTAAGACACAGGATGGCAGCATCTTGTGTCAGTGGAGTCCAAGCACTATTTCAACCCCACAGTTTTAGAGGAACTTCCCACAAGGAGAGGTGAAGAGAACCCCCAGCAATACACACACAGACACACACACACACACCACTCCTGGTGGTGGGAGGGGAACAAGAGAAAGGACAAAAGAAGTAAGAGATGAAGAAAAAGGAAGGAGGGATGGAGGAAAAGGTAAAATGAAAAGGACAAACGCTAATATCCCTAGTGATTCTACGGGATAAAATCCAAGGGACGGAATAAAATTCTGCCACCTTGAACTAGTGTTTCCCATGCCTAGAATTCAGCTGGCACCAGATGGATCAGACTGTGGAGGTTCCAAAACCTCTTGGAGGCTCTTACCTTCTCAACAGGGAAGTCTGTTTTCATAGAATCATAGAATCATAGAATATCAGAGTTGGAAGGGACCTCAAGAAGTCATCTAGTCCAACCCCATGCTCAGAGCAGGACCAATTCCCAGCTAAATCATCCCAGCCAGGTCTTTGTCAAGCCGGGCCTTAAAAACCTCCAAGGAAGGAGACTCCATTTTTTTTTCCCCATCTTATATGGAACCAATCACCAGAGACCCCAACCAACGAAAAATCCCCAAATGTGCTTTGTTGCTTCTAACTCATTTCTAGTAAAATCAGTAAAAGGAAAGGAGAAAACTCGAAAGAGGCTCCTGCTCCCACTCACATACGTGAACCCTAATACTCTGTCAGTCCTCAAAGAGAGACCTCGAGAAGGAGACTTGCTGAAGCAAAACCACAGGGGTCTCTGAGGTTTCCCTGGCCCTGTGCTCCTGTCATGCCTGGCTCATGTCAGCATCTCTCTCTGAGGTCACCACCTCCCTAACACCTTTGAGCAATTCACCTCCTCAACCCCAGAATGGAGTCTTCTTGTCCTTTCTAGTAACCTCCAGTGCCAACCCCACTCCTTGTAGGATGAGCTCCTGCTACCTCCAGCTCAGTGCCCTTGACAGCTGTTCCACCTCCAAACCACAGCTCAAGTTATCAGAACCCTCTTCTCCACCCCCACCCAGGTTGGGCAGGGAGGCGGCTCTAGCAGGGGGGGCAGGTGGGATTCTGAAAGCAGAAAAGTGCGTTGCGGGGAGGTTGAGACCTTGCCCCAAGTCATCGCAGACAGTAATGTTAAGCCACAGGATGGGAGCATCTAGTGTCAGTGGAGTCCAAGCACTATTTCAACCTCACAGTATTGGATCAACTTTCCACAAGGGGAGGTGAAGAGCACCGCCAACAACACACACACACACAAACACACACACACACACTCCTGGTGGTGGGAGGGGAACAGGAGAAAGGACAAAAGAAGTAAGTGATGAAGAGAAAGGAAGGAGGGATGGAGGAAAAGGTAAAACGAAAAGGACAAAACCTAATGTCCCCAGTGATTCCACGGGACAAAATCCCAGGGAGGGAATAAAATTCTGCCACCTTGAGCTAGTGTTTTCCATGCCTAGAATTCAGCTGGCACCAGGTGGATCAGACTGAAAAGGTTACAAACCTCTCCGAGGCTCTTAACTTCTAAACAGGGACGTCTGTTTTCTAGTAAAATCAGTAAAAGGAAAGGAGAAAACTCGAAAGAGGCTCCTGCACGCACTCACATACGTCAGCCCTAATACTCTCTCAGTCCTCAAAGAGAGACCTCGAGAAGGAGACTTGCTGAAGCAAAGCCACAGGGGTCTCTGAGGTTTCCCTGGCCCTGGGCCCCTGTCCTGCCTGGCTGATGTCAGCCTCTCTCTCTGAGGTCACCACCTCCCTAACACATTTGACCAATAAGCTGACATCCTGCAAAAGGCCTTTGTGATGTCACTGCCACACCCAACCAAACCCTGAAGTGCTAATTTCCTGCTGCTGGCGTGACACTTTGAAGGTTTGAGGTTGTCATAACTATAAAGGGAAGGTTAACAGCTGTCCTGTGTACAGTACTATAAAATCCCTCCTGGCCAGAGACTCCAAAATCCTTTTCCCTGTAAAGGGTTAAGAAGCTCAGGTAACCTGGCTGGCATCTGACCTAAAGGACCAATAAGGGGACAAGATACTTTCAAATCTTGGGGAGGGGAAGGCTTTTGTTTGTGTTCTTTGTTTGTGTGGGTGTTCGCCCTCGGGACTGAGAGGGACCAGACATCAATCCAGGTTCTCCACATCTTTCTAAACAAGTCTCTCCTATTTCAAACAAGGCGTGTTAGTTTTCCTTTGTTTTCTCAACTTGTAAATGTACCTTTTACTAGAGTGTTTATCTTTGTTTGCTGTACTTTGAACCTAAGACTAGAGGGGAGTCCTCTGAGCTCTTTAAGTTTGATTACCCTATAAGGTTAATTTCCATACTGATCTTACACAGATGATTTTTACCTTTTTCTTTAATTAAAAGCCTTATTTTTAAGAACCTGATTGATTTATCCTTGTTTTAAGATCCAAGGAGTTTGGATCTTGATTCACCAGGAGTTGGTGGGAGGAAGGAGGGGGGATGGTTAATTTCTCCTTGTTTTAAGATCCAAGGGGGTTGGATCTGTATTCACCAGAAGTTGGTGGGAGGAAGGAGGGGGGATAGTTAATTTCTCCTTGTTTTAAGATCCAAGGGGTTTGGATCTGTATTCACCAGGGAATTGGTGAAAGGTTTCTCAAGGCTACCCAGGGGAGGAAATTAGCCTTGGGATGGTGGTTAAGCTTAGAAGTTTTCATGCAGGCCCCTACATTTGTACCCTAAACTTCAAAGTGGGGATACAGCCTTGACACAGGTACTCTCTGTGGATCACCCCACTCAATGCGTCTTCATTCTAGGAAGCAAGTCGGCTAGACAGTAAAACATCAGATGCTGCTCGCAATACTACACTCAGTGTTTCCAAAAGTAGGAGACTTTCTGGCCACAAGAGACCTTTACAGCATCTCATCTAATCTCCTCCATATCATAGGCCTCCTGTATAGTACAATAGTTACTTTTTGGGCGCACACATTCCAGAAAGGCATCTAGTCTTCATTCAATGACATCAAGAGATGGAGAATCCACCACTTTCCCTTTTAGTGAGTGCCAGGGGGCTCCATTTCCCCTTCCACTAGCTCGCCATTTACAGTGAGCCAGAGCAGTACCTGCAGCAGGGAGCGGGAGTTGCTGAAGGCCTCAGAGGCGCAGCCCCTGCAGTGTCTCAGGCACCTGGCGCAAGTGCCGGATGATGCGGGTGCATCACTTTGGCCGTGACGTCCTCCTCCTGCAAGGGAACGAGAACCTGTCAGAGACTCAAACGCCCCGAGGAATCAGGGGGAATTAAGGGCACCTGGAACCAGCAGTATTTAAACTGACTACCTGCCCACCACTGAGGGATGAATTCACCTCCTGAACCCCAGAATGGAGTCTTCTTGTCCTTTCTAGTAACCTCCAGTGACAACCCCCCTCCTTGAAGGATGAGCTCCTGCTATCTCCCCCTCAGTGCCCTTGACAGCTGTTCCACCTCCAAACCACAGCTCAAGTTATTAGTACCTTTGGACACAGACTGGCTAACCTAGTGAGGAGGGCTTTAAACTAGGTTCGACGGGGACAGGTGAGCAAAGCCCACAGGTAAGTGGGGAACATGGAGACCGGGGAGATGGGTCAAAAACGAGAGGGAGTGTGGGCTATATTGTCAGAGAGAAAGGAGGGTCAGGACAAAACTGGGAGGAAAGATCAAACCAGTATCTTAGATGCCTATATACAAATGCGAGAAGTATGGGGAATAAGCAGGAAGAACTGGAAGTGCTAATAAATAAATACAACTATGACATTGTTGGCATCACTGAAACTTGGTGGGATAATACACGTGATTGGAATGTTGGTGTGGATGGGTACAGCTTGCTCAGGAAGGATAGACAGGGGAAAAAGGGAGGAGGTGTTGCCTTGTATATTAAAAATGTACACACTTGGACTGAGGTAGAGATGGACATAGGAGACGTTGAGAGTCTATGGGTTAGGCTAAAAGGGGTAAAAAACAAGGGAGATGTCATGCTAGGAGTCTACTACAGGCCACCTAACCAGGTGGAAGAGGTGGATGAGGCTTTTTTTAAGCAACTAACAAAATCATCCAAAGCCCAAGATTTGGTGGTGATGGGGGACTTCAACTATCCGGCTATATGTTGGGAAAATAACACAGCGGGGCACAGACTATCCAACAAATTCCTGGACTGCATTGGAGACAACTTTTTATTTCAGAAGGTTGAAAAAGCTACTGGGGGGAAGCTGTTCTAGACTTGATTTTAACAAATAGGGAGGAACTCGTTGAGAATTTGAAAGTAGAAGGCAGCCTGGGTGAAAGTGATCATGAAATCATAGAGTTTGCAATTCTAAGGAAGGGTAGAAGGGAGAACAGCAAAATAGAGACAATGGATTTCAGGAAGGCAGATTTTGGTAAGCTCAGAGAGCTGATAGGTAAGGTCCCATGGGAATCAAGACTGAGGGGAAAAACAACTGAGGAGAGTTGGCAGTTTTTCAAAGGGACACTATTAAGGGCCCAAAAGCAAGCTATTCCGCTGGTTAGGAAAGATAGAAAATGTGGCAAAAGACCACCTTGGCTTAACCATGAGATCTTGCATGATCTAAAAAATAAAAAGGAGTCATATAAAAAATGGAAACTGGGACAGATTACAAAGGATGAATATAGGCAAACAACACAGGAATGCAGGGGCAAGATTAGAAAGGCAAAGGCACAAAATGAGCTCAAACTAGCTACGGGAATAAAGGGAAACAAGAAGACTTTTTATCAATACATTAGAAGCAAGAGGAAGACCAAAGACAGGGTAGGCCCACTGCTTAGTGAAGAGGGAGAAACAGTAACAGGAAACTTGGAAATGGCGGAGATGCTTAATGACTTCTTTGTTTCGGTCTTCACCGAGAAGTCTGAAGGAATGCCTAACATAGTGAATGCTAATGGGAAGGGGGTAGGTTTAGCAGATAAAATAAAAAAAGAACAAGTTAAAAATCACTTAGAAAAGTTAGATGCCTGCAAGTCACCCGGGCCTGATGAAATGCATCCTAGAATACTCAAGGAGCTAATAGAGGAGGTATCTGAGCCTCTAGCTATTATCTTTGGAAAATCATGGGAGACGGGAGAGATTCCAGAAGACTGGAAAAGGGCAAATATAGTGCCCATCTATAAAAAGGGAAATAAAAACAACCCAGGAAACTACAGACCCCAGTGAGTTTAACTTCTGTGCCAGGGAAGATAATGGAGCAAGTAATTAAGGAAATCATCTGCAAACACTTGGAAGGTGGTAAGGTGATAGGGAACAGCCAGCATGCATTTGTGAAGAACAAATCATGTCAAACCAATCTGATAGCTTTCTTTGATAGGATAACGAGCCTTGTGGATAAGGGTGAGGCTGTGGATGTGGTATACCTAGACTTTAGTAAGGCATTTGATACGGTCTCGCATGATATTCTTATTGATAAACTAGGCAAATACAATTTAGATGGGGCTACTATAAGGTGGGTGCATAACTGGCTGGATAACCGTACTCAGAGAGTTGTTATTAATAGTTCCCAATCCTGCTGGAAAGCCATAACGAGTGGGGTATCGCAGGGGTCTGTTTTGGGACCGGCGCTGTTCAATATCTTCATCAACGACTTAGATATTGGCATAGAAAGTACGCTTATTAAGTTTGCGGATGATACCAAACTGGGAGGGATTGCAACTGCTTTGGAGGACAGGGTCATAATTCAAAATGATCTGGACAAATTGGAGAAATGGTCTGAGTTAAACAGGATGAAGTTTAACAAAGACAAATGCAAAGTGCTCCACTTAGGAAGGAACAATCAGTTTCACACATACAGAATGGGAAGAGACTGTCTAGGAAGGAGTACGGCAGAACGGGATCTAGGGGTTATAGTGGACCACAAGCTAAATATGAGTCAACAGTGTGATGCTGTTGCAAAAAAAGGAAACCTGATTCTGGGATGTATTAACAGGTGTGTTGTGAGCAAGACACGAGAAGTCATTCTTCCGCTCTACTCTGCTCTGGTTAGGCCTCAGCTGGAGTATTGGGTCCAGTTCTGGGCACCGCATTTTAAAAAAGATGTGGAGAAATTGGAAAGGGTCCAGAGAAGAGCAACAAGAATGATTAAAGGTCTTGAGAACATGACCTATGAAGGAAGGCTGAAAGAATTGGCTTTGTTTAGTTTGGAAAAGAGAAGACTGAGAGGAGACATGATAGCAGTTTTCAGGTATTTAAAAGAGTGTCATAAAGAGGAGGGAGAAAACTTGTTCACCTTAGCCTCTAAGGATAGAACCAGAAGCAATGGGTTTAAAGTGCAGCAAGGGAGGTCTAGGTTGGACATGAGGAAAAAGTTCCTAACTGTCAGGGTGGTTAAACACTGGAATAAATTGCCGAGGGAGGTTGTGGAATCTCCATCTCTTGAGATATTTAAGAGTAGGTTAGATAAATGTCTATCAGGGATGGTCTAGATGGTATTTGGTCCTGCCACGCGGGCAGGGGACTGGACTCGATGACCTCTCGAGGTCCCTTCCAGTCCGATAATCTATGAATGTATGAAAAAAACACTGTTCTCCACCCCCACCCAGGTTGGCCAGGGAGGCGGCTCTAGCAGGGGGGGCAGGAGGGATTCTGGCAGCAGTGAAGTGGGTTGCGGGGAAGTTGAGATCTTGCCCCAAGTCATCCCAGACACTAATGCTAAGCCACAGGATGGCAGCATCTAGTGTTAGTGGAGTCCAAACACTATTTCAACCCTACAGTTTTCGAGGAACAGGAGAAAGGACAAAAGAAGTAAGAGATGAAGAGAAAGGAAGGAGGGATGGAGGAAAAGGTAAAACAAAAAGGACAAACCCTAATGTCCCCAGTGATTCTACGGCACAAAATCCAAGGGATGGAATAAAATTCTGCCATCTTAAACTACTGTTTTCCATGCCTAGAATTCAGGTGGCACCACGTGGATCAGACTGAGCAGCTGCCAAAACCTCTTGGAGGCTCTTACCTTCTAAACAGGGACGTCTGTTTTCTAGTAAAATCAGTAAAAGGAAAGGAGAAAACTCGAAAGAGGCTCCTGCACGCACTCACGTACGTGAACCCTAATACTCTCTCAGTCCTCAAAGAAAGACCCCGAGAAGGAGACTTGCTGAAGCAAAGCCACAGGGTCTCTGAGGTTTCCCTGGCCCTGTGCTCCTGTCCTGCCAGGCTGATGTCAGCATCTCTCTCTGAGGTCACCACCTCCCTAACACATTTGACCAATAAGCTGACATCCTGCAAAAGGCCTTTGTGATGTCACTGACACACCCAACCAAACCCTGAAGTGCTAATGTCCTGCTGCTGGCCTGACACTTTGAAGGTTTGAGGTTGTCATAACTATAAAGGGAAGGGTAACAGCTGTCCTGTGTACAGTACTATAAAATCCTCCTAGACAGAGACTCCAAAATCCTTTTCCCTGTAAAGGGTTAAGAAGCTCAGGTAACCTGGCTGGCATCTGACCTAAAGGACCAATAAGGGGACAAGATACTTTCAAATCTTGGGGAGGGGAAGGCTTTTGTTTGTGTTCTTTGTTTGTGTGGGTGTTCGCCCTCGGGACTGAGAGGGACCAGACATCAATCCAGGTTCTCCACATCTTTCTAAACAAGTCTCTCCTATTTCAAACAAGGCGTGTTAGTTTTCCTTTGTTTTCTCAACTTGTAAATGTACCTTTTACTAGAGTGTTTATCTTTGTTTGCTGTACTTTGAACCTAAGACTAGAGGGGAGTCCTCTGAGCTCTTTAAGTTTGATTACCCTGTAAGGTTAATTTCCATACTGATTTTACAGAGATGATTTTTACCTTTTTCTTTAATTAAAAGCCTTATTTTTAAGAACCTGATTGATTTTTCCTTGTTTTAAGATCCAAGGAGTTTGGATCTTGATTCACCAGGAGTTGGTGGGAGGAAGGAGGGGGGATGGTTTATTTCTCCTTGTTTTAAGATCCAAGGGGTTTGGATCGGTATTCACCAGGGAATTGGTGAAAGGTTTCTCAAGGCTACCCAGGGGAGGAAATTAGCCTTGGGATGGTGGTTAAGCTTAGAGGTTTTCATGCAGGCCCCTACATTTGTACCCTAAACTTCAAAGTGGGGATAAAGCCTTGACACAGGTACTCTCTGTGGATCACCCCACTCAATGCGTCTTCATTCTAGGAAGCAAGCCGGCTAGACAGTAAAACATCACAGGCTGCTCCCAATACTACACTCAGTGTTTCCAAAATTTGTAGACTTTATGGCCACAAGAGACCTTTAGAGCATCTCATCTAAGCCCCTGCATATCATAGGCCTCCTGTATAGTACAATAGTTACTCTTTGGGCACACACATTCCAGAAAGGCATCTAGTCTTTCTTCAATGACATCAAGAGATGGAGAATCCACCACTTTCCCTTTTAGTGAGTGCCAGGGGGCTCCATTTCCCCTTCCACTAGCTCCCCATTTACAGGGAGACAGAGCAGTACCTGCAGCAGGGAGCGGGAGTTGCTGAAAGCCTCAGAGGCGCAGCCACTGCAGTGTCTCAGGCACATGGCGCAAGTGCCGGATGATGCGGAGCTGGTGCATCACTTTGGCCGTGACGTCCTCCTGCTGCAAGGGAACGAGAACCTGTCAGAGACTCAAACGCCCCGAGGAATCAGGGGGAATTAAGGGCACCTGGAACCAGCAGTATTTAAACTGACTACCTGCCCACCACTGAGGGATGAATTCACCTCCTGAACCCCAGAATGGAGTCTTCTTGTCCTTTCTAGTAACCTCCAGTGCCAACCCACCACCTTGTAGGGTGAGCTCCTGCTACCTCCCCCTCAGTACCCTTGACAGCTGTTCTACCTCCAAACCACAGCTCAAGTTATCAGAACCCTCTTCTCCACCCCAACCCAGGTTGCGCAGGGAGGCGGCCGTAGCAGGGGGGGCAGGAGGGATTCTGCCAGCAGTGAAGTGGGTTGCGGGGAAGTTGAGATCTTGCCCCAAGTTGTCCCAGACACTAATGCTAAGCCACAGGATGGCAGCATCTAGTGTCAGTGGAGTCTAAGCACTATTTGAACCCGACAGTTTTGGATCAACTTCCCACAAGGGGAGGTGAAGAGCACCCCCAGCAACACACACACCACTCCTGGAGGTGGGAGGGGAAAAAGAGAAAGGACAAAAGAAGTAAGAGATGAAGAGAAAGGAAGGAGGGATGGAGGAAAAGGTAAAACGAAAAGGACAAACCCTAGTGTCCCCAGTGATTCCACGGGATAAAATTCCAGGGAGGGAAGAAAATTCTGCCACCTTAAACTACTGTTTTCCATGCCGAGAATTCAGCTGGCACCAGATGGATCAGACTGAGCAGCTGCCAAAACCTCTTGGAGGCTCTTAC
This sequence comes from Chrysemys picta bellii, assembly GCF_011386835.1. NCBI lineage: Eukaryota > Metazoa > Chordata > Testudines > Emydidae > Chrysemys > Chrysemys picta. The sequence goes on along the minus strand of NW_027052750.1, from coordinate 103,732 downwards.
CTTCTAAACAGGTACGTCTGTTTTCTAGTAAAATCAGTAAAAGGAAAGGAGAAAACTCGAAAGAGGCTCCTGCACGCACTCACGTACGTGAACCCTAATACTCTCTCAGTCCTCAAAGAGAGACCTCGAGAAGGAGACTTGCTGAAGCAAAGCCACAGGGGTCTCTGAGGTTTCCCTGGTCGTAAGCCCCTGTCCTCCCTGGCTGAGGACAGTATCTCTCTCTGAGGTCACCACCTCCCTAACACCTTTGACCAGTACGCTGAGGTCCTTGAAAAAGCCTTTGTGATATCACTGCCACACCCAACCAAACCCTAAAGTGCTCATGTCCTGCTGCTGGCCTGACACTTTGAAGGTTTGAGCTACGCTCTGTGGATCACACCACAAAATTCGTCTTCATTCTAGGAAGCAAGCTAGCTAGACAGTAAAACATCAGAGGCTGCTCCCAATACTACACTCAGTGTTTCCAAAAGTAGGAGACTTTCTGGCCAGAAGAGACCTTTACAGCATCTCATCTAACCCCCTCCATATCATAGGCTTCCAGTATAGTACAATAGTTACTTTTTGGGCACACACATTCCAGAAAGGCATCTAGTCTTCAATCAATGACATCAAGAGTTGGAGAATCCACCACTTTCCCTTTTAGTGAGTGCCAGGGGGCTCCATTTCCCCTTCCACTAGCTGCCCATTTACAGTGAGCCAGAGCAGTACCTGCAGCAGGGAGAGGGAGTTGCTAAGGCCTCAGAGGAACAGCCCCTGCAGTGTCTCAGGCACATGGCGTAAGTGCCGGATGATGCGGAGCTGGTGCATCCCTTTGGCCGTGACGTCCTCCTCCTGCAAGGGAACGAGAACCTGTCAGAGACTCAAATGCCCCGAGGAATCAGGGGCAATTAAGGACACCTGGAACCAGCAGTATTTACACCCAGCACTTGCCCACCACTGAGGGATGAATTCACCTCCTGAACCCCAGAATGGAGTCGTCTTCTCCTTTCTAGGAATCTCCAGTGCCAACCCCCGTCCTTGTAGGGTGAGCTCCTGCTACCTCCCCCTCAGTGCCCTTGACAGCTGTTCCACCTCCAAACCACAGCTCAAGTTATCAGAACCCTCTTCTCCACCCCCACCCAGGTTGGGCAGGGAGGCGGCTCTAGCAGGGGGGGCAGGTGGGATTCTGGCAGCAGTGAAGTGGGTTGCGGGGAGGTTGAGATCTTGCCCCAAGTCATCCCAGACACTAATGCTAAACCACACGATGGCAGCATCTAGTGTCAGTGGAGTCCAAGCACTATTTCAACCATACAGTTTTGGATCAACTCCCAACATGGGGAGGTGAAGAGCACCCCCAGCAATACACACACACACACACACACACACACACACACACACACACACACACACACACACACCACTCCTGGTGGTGGGAGGGGAAGAAGAGAAAGGACAAAAGAAGTAAGAGATAAAGAGAAAGGAAGGAGGGATGGAGGAAAAGGTAAAACGAAAAGGACAAACCCTAATGTCCCCAGTGATTCTACCAGACAAAATCCCAGGGAGGGAATAAAATTCTGCCATCTTAAACTACTGTTTTCCATGCCGAGAATTCAGCTGGCACCAGATGGATCAGACTGAGCAGGTTCCAAAACCTCTTGGAGGCTCTTACCTTCTAAATAGGGACGTCTGTTTTCTAGTAAAATCCGTCAAAAGGAAAGGAGAAAACTCGAAAAAGGCTCCTGCACGCACTCACGTACGTGAACCCTAATACTCTCTCAGTCCTCAAAGAAAGACCCCGAGAAGGAGACTTGCTGAAGCAAAGCCACAGGGTCTCTGAGGTTTCCCTGGCCCTGTGCTCCTGTCCTGCCAGGCTGATGTCAGCATCTCTCTCTGAGGTCACCACCTCCCTAACACATTTGACCAATAAGCTGACATCCTGCAAAAGACCTTTGTGATATCACTGCCACCAATCAAACCCTTAAGTGCTAATGTCCTGCTGCTGGCCTGACACTATGAAGGTTTGAGCTACTCTCTGTGGATCACCCCACTCAATGCGTCTTCATTCTAGGAAGCAAGTGGGCTAGACAGTAAAACATCAGAGGCTGCTCCCAATGCTACACTCAGTGTTTCCAAAATTAGTAGACTTTATGGCCACAAGGGACCTTTAGAGCATCTAATCTAAGCCCCTGCATATCATAGGCTTCCTGTATAGTACAATAGTTACTCTTTGGGCACACACATTCCAGAAAGGCATCTAGTCTTCCTTCAATGACATCAAGAGATGGAGAATCCACCACTTTCCCTTTTAGTGAGTGCCAGGGGGCTCCATTTCCCCTTCCACTAGCTCCCCATTTACAGTGAGCCACAGCAGTACCTGCAGCAGGGAGCGGGAGTTGCTGATGGCCTCAGAGGCACAGCCCCTGCAGTGTCTCAGGAATCTGGCGCAAGTGCCGGATGATGCGGAGCTGGTGCATCACTTTTGGCCGTGACGTCCTCCTGCTGCAAGGGAACGAGAACCTGTCAGAGACTCAAACGCCCCGAGGAATCAGCGGGAATTAAGGGCACCTGGAAAAGACGGTTACTCACCGTTGTAACTGTTGTTCTTCGAGATGTGTTGCTCATATCCATTCCATTAGGTGTGTGTGCGCGCCGCGTGCACGATCGTTGGAAGATTTTCTACCCTAGCAACACCGGCGGGTCGGCTGTGGAGCCCCCTAGAGTGGCGCCTTCATGGCGCTGAATATATACCCCAGCCGACCCGGCGCCCCCTCAGTTCCTTCTTGCCGGCTACTCCGACAGTGGGGACGGGGGGCGGGTTTGGAATGGATATGAGCAACACATCTCGAAGAACAACAGTTACAACGGTGAGTAACCGTCTTTTCTTCTTCGAGTGCTTGCTCATATCCATTCCATTAGGTGACTCCCAAGCCCAACTTAGGTGGTGGGGTCGGAGTGAGACATTGCTGTGTGCAAAACCGCTGATCCGAAGGCAGCATCGTCCCTGGACTGCTGCACTAGTGCATAGTGCTCTGTAAACGTGTGGACTGATGACCAAACCGCAGCTCTACAAATGTCCTGGATCGGAACTTGCGCCAGGAAAGCCGTCGAGGAAGCTTGGGCCCTCGTGGAGTGAGCGGTGAGGTGCGGTGCTGAGACACCTGCCAGGTCATAGCAAGTCCGGATGCAAGACGTAATCCAGGAGGATAGGCGTTGTGAGGAGACCGGTGAGCCTTTCATTCGGTCGGCCACTGCAACGAAGAGTTGCGTCGTCTTTCTAAAGTGCCTTGTGCGGTCAATATAGAAGGCCAGTGCCCTGCGTACGTCCAGAGAATGCAAACGTTGATCCTGGCGAGTGGCATGTGGTTTAGGATGAAAGACCGGGAGAAATATATCCTGGTTGATATGAAAAGGAGAAACCACCTTAGGGAGAAAGGCAGGATGTGGACGAAGCTGCACTTTATCCTTATGGAAAACTGTGTAAGGGGGCTCGGATGTAAGCGCCCTGAGTTCAGAAACGCGCCTTGCTGAGGTGATGGCTACGAGGAAGGCTGTCTTCCAGGATAGGTACAGAAGTGAACAGGTGGCCAGTGGCTCGAATGGAGGACCTGTGAGCTTGGAAAGAACCAGGTTGAGGTCCCACGTCGGAACGGGCTGACGTTGCTGTGGGTACATCCGGTCTAAGCCCTTGAGGAATCTAACGACCATCGGGTTAGAGAATACCGAAGACGCGAGTTCCCCTGGGTGAAAGGCCGATATAGCGGCCAGGTGAACTCTAATTGAAGATATCGCCAACCCCTGCTGTTTTAGGGAGAGGAGATATTCCAAAATGAGAGGGATAGGTGCCTGTAACGGGGACGTGGCTCGTTGTTCGCACCAACAGGAGAACCGCTTCCACTTGGCCAAGTATGTGGTCCGTGTTGAGGGCTTCCTACTGCTCAGCAGAATCTGTTGGACAGAGTGCGAGCACTGCTGCTCTGCCTGGGTGAACCATGGAGCAGCCACGCCGTGAGGTGGAGTGATTGCAGGTCGGGGTGACGCAGGCGACCGTGGTCCTGAGAGATGAGATCCGGGCATAATGGAAGCGGGATCGGTGTCTGAACCGAGAGTTCCAACAGCGTGGTGTACCAATGTTGTCTCGGCCACGCTGGGGCGATCAGAATCACCTGTGCCTGGTCTCTGCGCAATTTGAGCAGTACCTTGTGGACCAGAGGAAACGGAGGGAAGGCATAGAACAGGTGGTCTTTCCAGGGAAGGAGAAACGCATCCGAGAGGGAGCCCGGAGCTCGACCTTGCAGGGAGCAGAATACGTGGCACTTCCTGTTGTCTCGAGATGCAAACAGGTCTATCTGGGGAAACCCCCACTTCTGGAAAACGGAATGTATGATGTCCGGACGGATAGACCACTCGTGTGTTTGAAAGGACCTGCTGAGTCGGTCCGCTAAAGTGTTCTGGACTCCAGGGAGGAACGATGCCGTGAGAAGGATTGAGTGGGCGATGCAGAAGTCCCACAGGCGAATGGCCTCTTGGCATAGAATTGACGAACGTGCTCCTCCTTGCTTGTTGATGTAAAACATGGCCGTGGTGTTGTCGATGAGAACTAACACACAGCGGCCACGTAGGAGATTGAGAAATGCCTGGCACGCCAGGCGCACCGCCATCAGTTCCCGAACATTGATGTGCAGGGCTAGCTGGGGTGCAGTCCACAGGCCCTGGGTATGGTGCTCGTTGAGATGGGCGCCCCAACCCAGAGATGAAGCGTCTGTGACCAGATGCAGAGAGGGTTGTGGGGCGTGAAACGGCATCCCCTCGCAAACCACATTGTGATCTAGCCACCATGTGAGGGAGGTCAGGACCGAGTTCGGGACTGTGACCACCATGTTCAGGCTGTCCCAATGTGGGCGGTATATTGATGACACCCAGGTCTGGAGTGGGCGAAGCCGAAGTCTGGCATGCCTGGTTACGTACGTGCAGGAAGCCATGTGACCCAGCAGGGTAAGGCACGACCTCACCGTGGTAGTTGGAAAGGCCTTGAGTCCTTGAATGAGGCTCGTGATGGTGCAAAAGCGATTGTCTGGCAGGATGGCTTGTGCGCGTCTGGAGTCTAGAACCGCGCCGATGAATTCTATTCTCTGGGTAGGTTCTAGAGTGGATTTGTCCTTGTTGAGTAGGATACCCAACTTGTTGAATGTGTGCACTATTATGTGGACGTGATCTCGAACTTGTTCTTTGGTGCGACCGCGTACCAGCCAGTCGTCTAGGTACGGGAACACCTGTATCCCTTGCCGACGAAGGTACGCTGCCACGACAGCCATACATTTCGTGAACACCCGTGGGGCCGAGGATAGGCCGAAGGGAAGGACTGCAAATTGGTAGTGCACCCTGTTTACCACGAATCGCAGGAAGCGTCTGTGAGGCGGGTAAATAGCAATGTGAAAGTATGCGTCTTTCATGTCGAGGGCGGCGAACCAGTCTCCAGGATCGAGGGAAGGGATAATGGCCCCCAGAGAGACCATGCGGAACTTCAACTTTACTACGAATTTGTTGAGTCCGCGCAAGTCCAAGATAGGTCGCAGACCTCCTTTGGACTTGGGAATGAGGAAGTAACGGGAATAGAATCCCCTGCCCCTTAACTCCACTGGAACCTCCTCTATGGCCCCCATAGCGAGGAGCGTAGAAACTTCCTGTATAAGAAGTTGCTCGTGAGAAGGGTCCCTGAAGAGGGACGGGGAAAGGGGGTGGGAGGGGGGGATTGAAGAAAACTGGATAGCGTATCCCCTCTCCACCGTGCGAAGGACCCAACGGTCCGAAGTTATAAGGCACCAAACACGGTGGAAGTGGGAGAGGCGATCCCGAAAGGAGGGGGCTGGATCCTGGGGGATGACTGGGGCGCCGTCCTCGACCGCACCTTCAAAAGTTCTGCCTGGGGCCTGAAGGTGGTCTAGGTGGCCCCTGGTTCTGACCAGGTTGAGGGCCGGTCCACCTTCTTCTACCACCTCGCCCTCGCCTCCGGGCCGAGTCCTGTCTCTGACGAGGCCGGGGAGGGGTAGAAGCGCTGAGGCTGCGGTCTAAATGGCCTGCGCTGAGGGCCCACAACATGCATCCCCAAGGAACGCATGATCGTCCTGGAGTCCTTGAGGCTCTGCAGGCGAGAGTCCGTCTTTTCAGAAAACAACCCTTGACCTTCGAAGGGTAGATCCTGCTGCAGTTCCTGAGGCAGACCCGAAACCTGGAGCCAGGAGATCCTCCGCATAGCGATACCTGAGGCCAGGGTTCTCGCAGCAGAGTCCGCTATGTCTAAGGAGGCCTGTAAGGAGGTCCGAGTCACCTTCTTACCCTCCTCTACCAGGGCTCCAAACTCCTCTCTGGACTCTTGGGGAACCAACTCCTTAAACTTCCCCATAGAGTTCCAGGAGTTAAAGCTATAGCGGCTCAAGAGCGCCTGCTGGTTAGCCGCTCTAAGTTGCAGCCCTCCGGCTGAGTAAACTTTACGGCCGAATAAATCGAGGCGCTTAGCCTCCTTTGATTTGGGCGCTGCGGCCTGCTGACCGTGGCGCTCCCTTGCGTTCACTGATGCCACCACCAGTGAACACGGCTGGGGGTGGGTATACAAGTACCCGTAGTCTTTAGACGGGACAAAGTATTTCCTTTCCACCCCTCTCGCTGTGGGCGGGATAGAGGCAGGAGTCTGCCATATCGTAGAAGCATTGGCCTGTATCGTGCGGATCAGGGGTAACGCCACCCTCGATGGGGCATCCGCTCCGAGGATATTCACGATCGGGTCGTGCACCTCCACTATCTCCTCCGCCTGCAGGTCCATGTTACGGGCCATCCTGCGCAGAAGATCCTGGTGAGCCCGAAGATCTATTGGAGGTGGGCCTGTGCACGATGTGCCCGCCACTGCCTCATCCGGAGAAGAAGAGGAAGATGCCTCCGGTGGAACAGGATCCAAGGGCTGGTCCTGTTCTCCCTGTTCCTGGGCTGGAGCATCACCTGCGCCTGGGTCCAGGGCGTCAGGTGGTGCGGACACAGAAGCCTCCATGCCCCCTGGCGGAGGCCGAGAAATGGTGGACTCCGGGGCCCTTCTGACGGAGTGACCGGAGCGAGAGGTCGAAGCAATTGGAGCTCCTTGCGCCTGATGGTACGCCCACGGGGTCCAAAACGACCAGTGAGATGGGCCATGAGAATGGTCCTCTGTCGTGTCCTGCCAATGTCCCAAGTCCTGTTCCTCGGCTTGCCCCTGAGGGGGGTATGCCGATCTCGAGAGGTCCTCCGAGGAGCGGGACACCGATCTCGATGGCCACGGCGGTGCCGAGAGCGTCGAGACGATTCCCGTGGGCTGCGGTGCCGCACGGTGCCGGTCCGGAGATGATCTATCTCTACGCGGTGCCGGCGATCGGTGCCGGGACCGTGACCGGTGCCGATGACCTCGTCGGTGCCGGGAGTCGGATCTGGACCTCGACGAGGACCTGGAGTATGCCCGGTGCCGGGAGCGGCCTCTCGACGTCGAGCGTAGCGGTGCCGAGAACTACGTCTCGACGTTGATCGGTGCCGACGATCATAGCGGTGCCGAGACGTAGAGCGGTGCCGCGAAGAAGATCTTGGCCGCGAGTACGACCGGTGCCGAGGCGATATTCGGTGCCGGGACTGCGAGCGGCGTGGGGACCTGCTTCGGGACCTGGATCGGTGCCGAGGTTCCAGCCCTTGCGATGGAGGGCGCATCAAGGCAGGTTTCCCCCTCGACTGGACCGGGCGAGTCAACGGTGCCGTCGGTGCCGGTGGTTGGGGCGGTGCCGGCTCCGTGAGAGCTATTAAGTCTCTCGCCGCCGCGAAGGTCTCTGGAGTCGACGGGAGGCACTGTATCACCGCCGGCCTCGGTGGAGACGCTATCTGCACCGGACTCAACGGCCTCGGCGCCGGAGTCGACGGTGCTGGAGGCACCTGTTTCCGGTGCTCCACCGGTGGACGCGGCTCTACCCCCAGCACTGGGGGAGCCGGCGTCTTCGGCACGGAGGTCCCCGTCTTATGGGCTTTTTTATGCCCCGGGGATAATGACCGGCGCCGAGGCACTTGCTGTACTTGCGGTGCCGACGAGGTCCGGTGCCGGGGAGGCTTGTCCGACGCCACTCGCGTGGTCGTCATAGCCGGTGCCGCTGGGGCACTGCGCACCGAGGCGCTAGGTGCCGGGGCCTGACTTGTAGACGGAGCGTCCGGACTAAGTGCCGCCTCCATCAGGAGTTGCCGGAGCCGAAAGTCCCGCTCCTTCTTGGTCCTTGGTCTGAAGGCCTTACAGATCTTGCACTTATCTGTTTGATGGGACTCTCCCAGGCACTTCAGACAGGAGTCGTGCGGGTCGCTCGTGGGCATAGGCTTAGCGCAGGAGGCGCACTGCTTGAAGCCGGGAGCGTTGGGCATGAGCCCGGCCCCACAGCCGGGGGAGAAAGGGGGAGACGACCCCCTTAATCCCCTGAACTACAATAACAACTAAAACAACTTTAAACTATTTAACTATTTAACTATAAACACTAGAACTACAACTATAACTATAACTGCGAATGACTAACTAAGCTAGGGAGAGTGGAGAACAGCTAAGCAGCGCTCCACAGTTCCAACGACCGTCAGGGGCGGTAAGAAGGAACTGAGGGGGCGCCGGGTCGGCTGGGGTATATATTCAGCGCCATGAAGGCGCCACTCTAGGGGGCTCCACAGCCGACCCGCCGGTGTTGCTAGGGTAGAAAATCTTCCGACGTTCGTGCACGCGGCGCGCACACACACCTAATGGAATGGATATGAGCAAGCATTCGAAGAAGAACCAGCACTACTTCCACCCATCACCTGCCCACCACTGAGGGATGAATTCACCTCCTGAACCCCAGAATGGAGTCTTCTTGTCCTTTCTAGTAACCTCCAGTGCCAAATCCCCTCCTTGAAGGGTGAGCTGCTGCTACCTCCCTCTCAGTGCCCTTGACAGATGTTCCACCACCAAACCACAGCTCAAGTTATCAGAACCCTCTTCTCCACCCCCACCCAGGTTGGCCAGGGAGGCGGCTCTAGCAGGGGTGGCAGGAGGGATTCTGCCAGCAGTGAAGTGGGTTCCGGGGAGGTTGAGATCTTGCCCCAAGTCATCCCAGACACCAATGCTAATCCACACGATGGCAGCATCTAGTGTCAGTGGAGTCCAAGCACTATTTCAACCACACAGGTTTGGATGAACTCCCCACAAAGGGAGGTGAAGAGCACCCCCAGCAACACACAAACACACACAGACACACAAACCACTCCCGGTGGTGGGAGGGGAACAGGAGAAAGGACAAAAGAAGTAAGAGATGAAGAGAAAGGAAGGAGGGAGGGAGGAAAAGGTAAAATGAAAAGGACAAACACTAATGTCCCCAGTGATTCTACGGGACAAAATCACAGGGAGGGAATAAAATTCTGCCACCTTGAACTAGTGTTTTCCATGCTTAGAATTCAGCTGGCACCAGGTGGATCAGACTGAACAGGATACAAACCTCTCCGAGGCACTTACTTTCCTCAAAGAGAGACCTCAAGGAGGAGACTTGCTGAAGCAAAGCCAGAGGGGTCTCTGAGGTTTCCCTGGCCCTCATGTCAGCATCTCTCTCTGATGTCAGCATCTCTCTCTGAGGTCACCACCTCCCTAACACATTTGACCAATAAGCTGACGTCCTGCAAAAGGCCTTTGTGGTGTCACTGCCACACCCAACCAAACCCTGAAGTGCTAATGTCCTCCTGCTGGCCTGACACTTTGAAGGTTTGAGCTACTCTGTGTGAATCACCCCACTCAATGGGTCTTCATTCTAGGAAGCAAGCCGGCTAGACAATAAAACATCAGAGGCTGCTCCCAATGCTACACTCACTGTTTCCAAAATTATTACACTTTATGGCCAGAAGAGACCTTTAGAGCATCTCATCTAAGCCCCTGCATATCATGGGCTTCCTGTATAGTACAATAGTTACTTTTTGGGCACAAACATTCCAGAAAGGTATCTAGTCTAAATTAAATGACATTAAGAGATGGAGAATCCATCACTTTCCTTTTTGGTGAGTGCTAGGGGGCTCCATTTCCCCTTCCACTAGCTCCCCATTTACAGTGAGCCAGAGCAGTACCTGCAGCAGGGAGCGGGAGTTGCTGATGGCCTCAGAGGCACAGCCCCTGCAGTGTCTCAGGAATCTGGCGCAAGTGCCGGATGATGCGGAGCTGGTGCATCACTTTTGGCCGTGACGTCCTCCTGCTGCAAGGGAACGAGAACCTGTCAGAGACTCAAACGCCCCGAGGAATCAGGGGGAATTAAGGGCACCTGGAACCAGCAGTATTTCCACACAGCACCTGCCCATCAATGAGAGATGAATTCACCTCCTGAACCCCAAAATGGAGTCTTCTTGTCCTTTCTAGAAACCTCCAGAGCCAACCCCCCTCCTTGTAGGGTGAGCTCCTGCTACCTCCTGCTCAGTGCCCTTCACAGATATTCCACCTCCAAACCACAGCTCAAGTCATCAGAACCCTCTTCTCCACCCCGACACAGGTTGGGCTGGGAGGCGGCTCTAACAGGGTGTGCAGGAGGGATTCTGACAGCAGTGAAGTGGGTTGCAGGGAGGTTGAGATCTTGACCCAAGTCATCCCAGACACTAATGCTAAGTCACACAATGGCAGCATCTACTGTCAGTGGGGTCCAAGCACTATTTCAACCCCACAGTTTTGGATCAATTCCCCACAAGGGGAGGAAAAGAGAACCATCAGCACCACACACACACACACACACACACACACACACACACACCACTCCTGGTGGTGTGAGGGGAACAAGAGAAAGGACAAAAGAAGTAAGAGATGAAGAGAAAGGAAGGAGGGATGGAGGAAAAGGGAAAAGGAAAAGGACAAACCCTAATGTCCCCATGTCGGACATCAGGAATGGTAACATACATAAGCCAGTATGTGAACACTTCAATCTCCCTGGTCATTCTATTACAGATTTAAAAGTCACTATCATTGAACAAAAAAACTTCAGAAACAGACTTCAAAGAGAAACAGCAGAACTAAAATTCATTTGCAAATTCAACACCATTAATCTGGGCTTGAATAGGGACTGGGAGTGGCTGGCTCACTACAGAAGCAGCTTTTCCTCTCCTGGAATTGACACCTCCTCATCTATTATTGGGAGTGGACTACATCCACCCTGATTTTTGAATTGGCCCTGTCAACACTGGTTCTCCACTTGTGAAATAACTCCCTGCTCTCCATGTGTCAGTATATAATGCCTGCATCTGTAACTTTCACTCTATGCATCCGAAGAAGTGAGGTTTTTACTCACGAAAGCTTATGCCCAAATAAATCTGTTAGTCTTTAAGGTGCCACCAGACTCCTTGTTGTTTTCCTAATATCCCCAGTGATTCTACGGGACAAAATCCCAGGGAGGGAATAAAATTCTGCCACCTTAAACTAGTGTTTTCCATGCCTAGAATTCAGATGGCACCAGGTGGATCAGACTGAACAGGTTACAAACCTCTCCGAGGCACTTACTTTCTCAACAGGGACTTCTGTTTTCTAGTAAAATGGGTAAAAGGAAAGGAGAAAACTCAAAAGAGGCTCCTGCTCACACTCACATATGTGAACCCTAATACTCTCTCAGTCCTCAAAGAGAGCTCGAGAAGGAGACTTGCTGAAGCAAAGCCACAGGGGTCTCTGAGGTTTCCCTGGCCCTGCGCCCCTGTTTTGCCTGGCTGATGTGAGCATCTCTCTCTGAGGTCACCACCTCCCTAACAACTTTGACCAATAGGCTGAGCTCCTGCAAAAGGCCTTTGTGATGTCACTGCCACACCCACCCATCCCCTGAAGTGCTAATATCCTGCTGCTGGCCTGACACTTTGAAGGTTTGAGCTACTCTCTGTGGATCACCCCACTCAATGCGTCTTCATTCTAGGAAGCAAGCCGGTTAGACAGTAAAACATTAGAGGCTGCTCCCAATGCTACACTCAGTGTTTCCAAAATTAATACACTTTATGGCCAGAAGAGACCTTTAGAGCATCTCATCTAACCCCCTGCATATCATAGGCTTCCTGTATAGGACAATAGTTACTTTTTGGGCACAAACATTCCAGAAAGGCATCTAGTTTCATTCAATGACTTCAAGAGATGGAGAATCCACCACTTTCCCTTTTAGTGAGTGCCAGGGGGCTCCATTTCCCCTTCCACTAGCTCCCCATTTACAGTGAGCCAGAGCAGTACCTGCAACAGGGAGCGGGAGTTGCTGAAGGCCTCAGAGGCACAACCCCTGCAGTGTCTCTGGCACCTGGCGCAAGTGATGGATGATGCGGAGCTGGTGCCTCACTTTGGCCGTGACGCCCTCCTGCTGCAAGGGAATGAGAACCAGTCAGACTCAAACGCCCCGAGGAATCAGGGGGAATTAAGGGCACCTGGAACCAGCAGTATTTCCACTCAGCACCTGCCCAACACTGAGGGATAAATTCACCTCCTGAAACCCAGAATGGAGTCTTCTTGTCCTTTCTAGTAACCTCCAGTGCCAATCCCCCTCCTTCTAGGGTGAGCTCCTGCTACCTCCCCCTCAGTGTCCTTGACAGCTGTTCCACCTCCAAACCACAGCTTAAGTCATCAGAAACCTCTTCTAGACCCCCACCAAGGTTGGGCTGGGAGGCGGGTCTAGCAGTGGGGGCAGGAGGGATTCTGGCAGCAGTGAAGTGGGTTGCGGGGAGGTTGAGATCTTGCCCAAGTCATCCGAGACACTAACGCTAAGCCACAGGATGGCAGCATCTAGTGTCTGTGGAGTCCAAGCACTATTTCAACCCCACAGTTTTGGATGAACTTCCCACAAGAGGAGGTGAAGATCACCCCCAGCAACACACACACACACACACACACACACACACACACACACACACACACACACACACACACCACTCCTGGTGGTGGGAGGGGAACAGGAGAAAGGACAAAAGAAGTAAGAGATGAAGAGAAAGGAAAGAGGGATGGTGGAAAAGGTAAAATGAAAAGGACAAACCCTAATGTCCCCAGTGATTCCACGGGACAAAATCCCGTGTGGACTACAAAATTCTGTCACCTTGAACTAGTGTTTTCCATGCCTAGAATTCAACGGGCACCAGGTGGATCAGACTGAGCAGGTTCAAAAACCTCTTGGAGGCTCTTACCTTCTAAACAGGGACGTCTGTTTTCTAGTAAAATCAGTAAAAGGGAAGGAGAAAACTCGAAAGAGGCTCCTGCTCGCACTCACATACGTGAACCCTAATACTCTCTCAGTACTCAAAGAGAGACCTCGAGAAGGAGACTTGCTAAAGCAAAGCCACAGGGGTCTCTGAGGTTTCCCTGTCCCTGCGCCCCTGACTGATGTCAGCATCTCTCTCTGAGGTCACCACCTCCCTAACACCTTTGACCAATACGCTGAGATACTGCATGTAGCGGGGCGGCCTGGCTCCCAGGCGCCCCAGGAAGTCAAGGCCACCGCGGCCTGTCCCCACCCCCCGGAAGTCAAGGGGCGGGACAGGAAGTATAAAGGCCAAGCCACAGCGCTCAGTAGCTGGCCGGCAGCGGGAGAGGACAGACGCTGGTGCCCGAGCTCCCGCGGACCTGAGCCTGCCGAGAGCCCGGTATCCTGAGGAACGGTCTGAGCTTCCCCCGCCAAGGGCCCAGAGGGAGTGACAGACCTACCTGCTGCTCGGGGCCCGGAGGAGCCCATGATCTGCGACCCAGCAGACGGAACTCAGGAGGAACAGGTACCCATGGAGGAGGAGATGGGAAGTGGCCCGGGGATAGCAGACCCCGAACCCATGTCAGTGTGTTGCGGTCAGGATCCCCACTGACTGCGCGGCAGACGGACTGCTGCGGATAGGGCCCCGGACTGGAACACAGTGGAGTGGGTGGGCCTGTGTTCCCCCCTGCCACCCCGTGCTGGGTGGCAGTCTCTCCTCCTCCTTGTCCAAGGGGCCTGGGCCTCTGACTGACGATTGGTTTGCTGCCCCGCCCTGACCTAGGGCCTGGGCTAACCCAAACTGACCCAGCTCCCGCTACAAGGCCTGGGCCGCTGACTGACTACTGGTTTGTTCCCCGCCCTGACCCAGGGCCGGAGCTGTTGATTGTGTGCTCAGTCCCTGCATAAGGGCCTGAGCTCTGAACTGTTGATTGTGTGCTCAGCCCCTACCCAAAGGCCTGAGCGCCGAACTGCTAATTGTGTGCTCAGCCCCTACCCAAAGGTCTGGGCCCTAACTGTTATTCGCTTTGTAGCGGGGCGGCCTGGCTCCCAGGTACCCCAGGAAGGGACGAGCCCCACCCCGGAACTACTACACTGCAAAAGGCCTTTGTGATGTCACTGCCACACCCACCCATCCCCTGAAGTGCTAATGTCCTGCTGCTCGCCTGACACTTTGAAGGTTTCAGCTACTCTCTGAGACCTTTAGAACATCTCATCTAACCCCCTGCATATCATAGGCTTCCTGTATAGTACAATAGGTACTTTTTGGGCACACACATTCCAGAAAGGCATCTAGTCTTCATGAAATGACATCAAGAGATGGAGAATACACCACTTTCCCTTTTACTGAGTGTCAGGGGGCTCCATTTCCCCTTCCACTAGCTCCCCATTTACAGTGAGCCAGAGCAGTACCTGCAGCAGGGAGCGGGAGTTGCTGATGGCCTCAGAGGCACAGCCCCTGCAGTGTCTAAGGCACCTGGCACAAGTGCCGGATGATGCAGAGCTGGTGCATCACTCTGGGCATGACGTCCTCCTGCTGCAAGGGAACGAGAACCTGTCAAAGATTCAAACGCCCCGAGGAATCGGGGGAATTAAGGGCATCTGGAACCAGCAGTATTTCCACCCAGCACCTCCCCAACACTGAGGGATGAATTCACCTCCTGAACCCCAGAATGGAGTCTTCTTGTCCTTTCTAGTAACCTCCAGTGCCAACCCCCCTCCTTGAAGGATGAGATCCTGCTACTTCCCCCTCAGTGCCCTTGACAGCTGTTCCACCTCCAAACCACAGCTCAAGTTATCAGAACCCTCTTCTCCACCCCCACCCAGGTTGGGCAGGGAGGCGGCTCTAGCAGGGGGGGCAGGAGGGATTCTGCCAGCAGTGAAGTGGGTTGCGGGGAGGTTGAGATCTTGCCCCAATCATCCCAGACACTAATGCTAAGCCACAGGATGGCAGCATCTAGTGTCATTGGAGTTCAAGCACTATTTCAACCTTACAGTTTTGGATCAACTTCCCACAAGGGGAGGTGAAGAGCACCCCCAGCAACACACACACACACACACCCACCCCACTCCTGGTGGTGGCAGGTGAACAGGAGAAAGGACAAAAGAAGTAAGAGATGAAGAGAAAGGAAGGAGGGATGGAGGAAAAGGTAAAACGAAAATGACAAACACTAATGTCCCCTGTGATTCTACGGGACAAAATCCCACAGAGGGAATAAAATTCTGCCACCTTAACCTAGTGTTTTCCATGCCTAGAATTCAGCTGGCACCAGATGGATCAGACTGAGCAGGTTCCAAAACCTCTTGGAGGCTCTTACCTTCTAAATAGGGACGTCTGTTTTCTAGTAAAATCCGTCAAAGGAAAGGAGAAAACTCCAAAGAGGCTCCTGCTCGCACTCACACATGTGAACACTAATACTCTCTCAGTCCTCAAAGAGAGACCTCGAGAAGGAGACTTGCTGAAGCAATAACAGACACTTGGTGGGATAACTCACATGACTGGAGTACTGTCATGGATGGATATAAACTGTTCAGGAAGGACAGGCAGGGCAGAAAAGGTGGGGGAGTTGCATTGTATGTAAGAGAGGAGTATGAGTGCTCAGAGGTCCGGTATGAAACTGTAGAAAAACCTGAGAGTCTCTGGATAAAGTTGAGAAGTGTGAGCAACAAGGGGGATGTCACGGTTGGAGTCTGGTATAGACCACCAGACCAGGGGGATGAGGTGGACGAGGCTTTCTTCTGGCAACTAGCAGAAGTTGCTAGATCGCAGGCCCTGGTTCTCATGGGAGACTTTAATCACCCTGATATCTGCTAGGAGAGCAATACAGTGGTGCACAGACAATCCAGGAAGTTTTTGGAAAGTGTAGGGCACAATTTCCTGGTGCAAGTGCTGGAGGAACCAACTAGGGGCAGAGCTTTTCTCGACCTGCTGCTCACAAACAGGGAAGAATTAGTAGGGGAAGCAAAAGTGGATGGGAACCTGGGAGGCAGTGACCATGAGATGGTCGAGTTCAGGATCCTGACACAAGGAAGAAAGGAGAGCAGCAGAATACGGACCCTGGACTTCAGAAAAGCAGACTTTGACTCCCTCAGGGAACAGATGGGCAGGATCCCCTGGGAGAATAACATGAAGGGCAAAGGGGTCCAGGAGAGCTGGCTGTATTTTAAAGAATCCTTATTGCGGTTGCAGGAACAAACCATCCCGATGTGTAGAAAGAATAGTAAATATGGCAGGCGACCAGCTTGGCTAAACAGTGAAATCCTTGCTGATCTTAAACGCAAAAAAGAAGCTTACAAGAAGTGGAAGATTGGACAAATGACCAGGGAGGAGTATAAAAATATTGCTCAGGCATGCAGGAGTGAAATCAGGAAGGCCAAATCACACTTGGAGTTGCAGCTAGCAAGAGATGTTAAGAGTAACAAGAAGGGTTTCTTCAGTTATGTTAGCAACAAGAAGAAAGTCAAGGAAAGTGTGGGCCCCTTACTGAATGAGGGAGGCAACCTAGTGACTGAGGATGTGGAAAAAGCTAATGTACTCAATGCTTTTTTTGCCTCTGTCTTCACGAACAAGGTCAGCTCCCAGACTGCTGCACTGGGCAGCACAATATGGGGAGAAGGTGACCAGCCCTCTGTGGAGAAAGAAGTGGTTCGGGACTATTTAGAAAAACTGGACGTGCACAACTCCATGGGGCTGGATGCGCTGCATCCGAGGGTGCTAAAGGACTTGGCGGATGAGATTGCACAGCCATTAGCCATTATTTTTGAAAACTCATGGCGATCGAGGGAGGTCCCGGATGACTGGAAAAAGGCTAATGTAGTGCCCATCTTTAAAAAAGGGAAGGAGGAGGATCCGGGGAACTACAGGCCAGTCAGCCTCACCTCAGTCCCTGGAAAAATCATGGAGCAGGTCCTCAAGGAATCAATGATGAAACACTTAGAGGAGAGGAAAGTGATCAGGAACAGTCAGCATGGATTCACCAAGGGGAAGTCGTGCCTGACTAACCTAATTGCCTTCTATGATGAGATAACTGGCTCTGTGGATGAGGGGAAAGCAGTGGATGTGTTATTCCTTGACTTTAGCAAAGCTTTTGATACGCTCTCCCACAGTATTCTTGCCACCAAGTTAAAGAAGTATGGGCTGGATGAATGGACTGTAAGGTGGATAGAAAGCTGGCTGGATCGTCGGGCTCAACGGGTAGTGATCAATGGCTCCATGTCTAGTTGGCAGCCGGTTTCAAGCGGAGTAGTGCCCCAAGGGTCGGTCCTGGGGCCGGTTTTGTTTAATATCTTTATTAATGATCTGGAGGATGGTGTGGACTGCACTCTCAGCAAGTTTGCAGATGACACTAAACTAGGAGGCGTGGTAGATACGCTAGAGGGTAGGGATCGGATACAGAGGGACCTAGACAAATTAGAGGATTGGGCCAAAAAAAACCTGATGAAGTTCAACAAGGACAAGTGCAGAGTCCTGCACTTAGGACGGAAGAATCCCATGCACTGCTACAGACTAGGGACCGAATGGCTAGGTAGCAGTTCTGCAGAAAAGGACCTAGGGGTCACAGTGGACGAGAAGCTGGATATGAGTCAACAGTGTGCTCTTGTTGCCAAGAAGGCTAACGGCATTTTGGGCTGTATAAGTAGGGGCATTGCCAGCAGATCGAGGAACGTGATCGTTCCCCTTTATTCGACATTGGTGAGGCCTCATCTGGAATACTGTGTCCAGTTTTGGGCCTGTGGAAGCAGAGAAAGAGCTCACAGGAAGGGGATGCAATGCATGACAGTTCGTTAGCAAGAGTTAGGCTAACTGTAACCCTAATAACGCGAGATTTGTAGAAGCGAGGAATGTGTGAGGCGGGTGAGAAAGAACTGTGTAAGAAGTCATTATGACCTGGTATAGATAAGGTGTAGAAGACCTTGTGTAGATAAGGTATAGAAAATATTGTATGTTGGCAAGAGTCAAAACAAGTGAAGAAATGAGATATCAAGATGGCCTATGTATAAACAAAACGCAGCTGTCCCTCGTTATTTCTGTAATGAAAGGTATAAATGCTTGCTGTAATTAGTTACCTGGGAGAGACCTGCTTAGCTCTCTCCCTCTGGGCAATTGTGAGAGTTAATAAAGCATCTGACTTGCTGTACCTAAACAAATAGTGAGAACTCTGTTTTTCTCCGACAGGCCCCACACTACAAGAAGGATGTGGAAAAATTGGAAAGAGTCCAGTGGAGAGCAACAAAAATGATTAGGGGTCTGGAGCACATGACTTATGAGGAGAGGCTGAGGGAACTGGGATTGTTTAGTCTCCAGAAGAGAAGAATGAGGGGGGATTTGATAGCAGCCTTCAACTACGTGAAGGGGGGTTCCAAAGAGGATGGAGCTCGGTTGTTCTCAGTGGTGGCAGATGACAGAACAAGGAGCAATGGTCTCAAGTTGCAGTGGGGGAGGTCCAGGTTGGATATTAGGAAACACTATTTCACTAGGAGGGTGGTGAAGCACTGGAATGCGTTAACTAGGGAGGTGGTGGAGTCTCCTTCCTTGGAGGTTTTTAAGGCCCGGCTTGACAAAGCCCTGGCTGGGATGATTTAGTTGGGAATTGGTCCTGCTTTGAGGACGGGGTTGGAGTAGATGACCTCTTGAGGTCCCTTCCAACCCTGATATTCTATGATTCTATGATTCTATGAAAGTCACAGGGGTCTCTGAGGTTTCCCTGGCCCTAAGCCCCTGTCCTGCCTGGCTGATGTCAGCATCTCTCTCTGAGGTTACCACCTCCCTAACACCTTTGACCAATAGGCTGAGGTCCTGAAAAGGCCTTTGTGATGTCACTGCCACACCCACCCATCCCCGGAAGTGCTAATGTCCTGCTGAAAGAAGAACAGGAGTACTTGTGGCACCTTAGAGACTAACAAATTTATTAGAGCATAAGCTTTCGTGGACTACAGCCCACTTCTTCGGATGTCCTGCTGCTGGCCTGACACTTTGAAGGTTTGAGCTACTCTGTGTGGATCACCCCACTCAATGCGTCTTCATTCTAGGAAGCAAGCCGGCTAGACAGTAAAACATCAGAGGCTGCTCCCAATACTACACTCAGTGTTTCCAAAATTTGTAGACTTTATGGCCACAAGAGACCTTTAGAGCATCTCATCTAACCCCCTCCATATCATAGGCTTCCAGTATAGTACAAAAGTTACTTTTTCGGCACACACATTCCAGAAAGGCATCTAGTCTTCAATCAATGACATCAAGAGTTGGAGAATCCACCACTTTCCCTTTTAGTGAGTGCCAGGGGGCTCCATTTCCCCTTCCACTAGCTCCCCATTTACAGTGAGCCAGAGCAGTACCTGCAGCAGGGAGAGGGAGTTCCTAAGGCCTCAGAGGAATAGCCCCTGCAGTGTCTCAGGCACATGGCGTAAGTGCCGGATGATGCGGAGCTGGTGCATCCCTTTGGCCGAGACGTCCTCCTCCTGCAAGGGAACGAGAACCTGTCAGAGACTCAAATGCCCCGAGGAATCAGGGGCAATTAAGAACACCTGGAACCAGCAGTATTTACACCCAGCACCTGCCCACCACTGAGGGATGAATTCACCTCCTGAACCCCAGAATGGAGTCGTCTTCTCCTTTCTAGTAATCTCCAGTGCCAACCCCCGTCCTTGTAGGGTGAGCTCCTGCTACCTCCCCCTCAGTGCCCTTGACAGCTGTTCCACCTCCAAACCACAGCTCAAGTTATCAGAACCCTCTTCTCCACCCCCACCCAGGTTGGGCAGGGAGGCGGCTCTAGCAGGGGGGGCAGGTGGGATTCTGGCAGCAGTGAAGTGGGTTGCGGGGAGGTTGAGATCTTGCCCCAAGTCATCCCAGACACTAATGCTAAACCACACGATGGCAGCATCTAGTGTCAGTGGAGTCCAAGCACTATTTCAACCATACAGTTTTGGATCAACTCCCAACAAGGGGAGGTGAAGAGCACCCCCAGCAACACACACACACACACACACACACACACACACACACACACACACACACACACACACACACACACACACATATATATACCACTCCTGGTGGTGGGAGGGGAACAAGAGAAAGGACAAAAGAAGTAAGAGATAAAGAGAAAGGAAGGAGGGATGGAGGAAAAGGTAAAACGAAAAGGACAAACCCTAATGTCCCCAGTGATTCTACCAGACAATATTACAGGAAGGGATTAAAATTCTGCCACCTTGAACTAGTGTTTTCCATGCCTAGAATTCAGCTGGCACCAGATGGATCAGACTGAGCAGGTTCCAAAACCTCTTGGAGGTTCTTACTTTCTAAACAGGGATGTCTGTTTTCTAGTAAAATCAGTAAAAGGAAAGGAGACAACTCGAAAGAGGCTCCTGCTCTCACTCAAATACGTGAATCCGAATACTCTCTCAGTCCTCAAGAGAAACCTCGAGAAGGAGACTTGCTGAAGCAAAGCCACAGGGGTCTCTGAGGTTTCCCTGGCCATGCGCCCCTGTCCTGCCTCGCTGATGGCAGCATCTCTCTCTGAGGTTACCACCTCCCTAACACCTTTGACCAATATGCTGAGGTCCTGCAAAAGACCTTTGTGATATCACTGCCACCAATCAAACCCTTAAGTGCTAATGTCCTGCTGCTGGCCTGACACTATGAAGGTTTGAGCTACTCTCTGTGGATCACCCCACTCAATGCGTCTTCATTCTAGGAAGCAAGTGGGCTAGACAGTAAAACATCAGAGGCTGCTCCCAATGCTACACTTAGTGTTTCCAAAATTAGTAGACTTTATGGCCACAAGGGACCTTTAGAGCATCTAATCTAAGCCCCTGCATATCATAGGCTTCCTGTATAGTACAATAGTTACTCTTTGGGCACACACATTCCAGAAAGGCATCTAGTCTTCATTCAATGACATCAAGAGATGGAGAATCCACCACTTTCCCTTTTAGTGAGGGCCAGGGGGCTCCATTTCCCCTTCCACTAGCTCCCCATTTACAGTGAGCCAGAGCAGTACCTGCAGCAGGGAGAGGGAGTTGCTGAAGGCCTCAGAGGAACAGCCTCTGCAGTGTCTCAGGCACCTGGCGCAAGTGCCGGATGATGCGGGGCTGGTGCATCACTTTGGCCGTGACGTCCTCCTGCTGCAAGGGAATGAGAACCTGTCAGAGACTCAAAGGCCCCGAGGAATCAGGGGGAATTAAGGGCACCTGGAACCAGCAGTATTTCCACCCACCACCTGCCCACCGCTGAGGGATGAATTCACCTCCTGAACCCCAGAATGGAGTCTTCTTGTCCTTTCTAGTATCCTCCAGTGCCAACCCCACTCCTTGTAGGATTAGCTCCTGCTACCTCCCCCTCAGTGTTCTTCACAGCTGTTCCACCTCCAAACCAAACCTCAAGTTATCAGAACCCTCTTCTGCACCCCCAACCAGGTTGGGCATCCAGGCGGCTCTAGCGGGGGGGCAGGAGGGATTCTGCCAGAAGTGAAGTGGGTTGAGGGGAAGTTGAGATATTGCCCCAAGTCATCCCAGACACTAATGCTAAGCCACAGGATGGCAGCATCTAGTGTCAGTGGAGTCCAAGCACTATTTCAACCATACAGTTTTGGATGAACTCCCCACAAGGGGAGGTGAAGAGCACCCCCAGCAACACACACACACACAAACACACACACACACACACACACACACACACACACCACTCCTGGTGGTGAAAGGGGAACAGGAGAAAGGACAAAAGAAGTAAGAGATGAAGAGAAAGGAAGGAGGGATGCAGGAAAAGGTAAAACGAAAAGGACAAACCCTAATGTCCCCAGTGATTCTACGGGACAAAATCCCAGGGAGGGAATAAAATTCTGCCATCTTAAACTACTGTTTTCCATGCCTAGAATTCAGCTGGCACCAGATGGATCAGACTGAGCAGGTTCAAAAACCTCTTGGAGGCTCTTACCTTCTAAATAGGGACGTCTGTTTTCTAGTAAAATCCGTCAAAGGAAAGGAGAAAACTCGAAAGAGGCTCCTGCTCACACTCACATACGTCAACCCTAACACTCTCTCAGTCCTCAAAGAGAGACCTCGAGAAGGAGACTTGCTGAAGCAAAGCCACAGGGGTCTCTGAGGTTTCCCTGGCCCTGTGCTCCTGTCCTGCCAGGCTGATGTCAGCATCTCTCTCGGAGGTCACCACCTCCCTAACACCTTTGACCAATAGGCTGACGTCCTGCAAAAGGCCTTTGTGATATCACTGCCACACCCACCCTTCCCCGGAAGTGCTAATGTCCTGCTGCTGGCCTGACACTTTGAAGGTTTCAGCTACTCTCTGTGGATCACCCCACTCAATGCCTGTTCATTCTAGGAAGTAAGCCGGCTAGACGGTAAAACATCAGAGGCTGCTCCCAATGCTACACTCAGTGTTTCCAAAATTAGGGGACTTTATGGCCAGAATAGACCTTTAGAGCATCTCATCTAACCCCTTGCATATCATAGGCTTGCTGTATAGTACAATAGTTACTTTTTGGGCACACACATTGCAGAAAGGCATCTAGTCTTCCTTCAATGACATCAAGAGATGGAGAATCCACCACTTTCCCTTTTAGTGAGTGCCAGGGGGCTCCATTTCCCCTTCCACTAGCTCCCCATTTACAGTGAGCCAGAGCAGTACCTGCAGCAGGGAGCGGGAGTTGCTGATGGCCTCAGAGGCACAGCCCCTGCAGTGTCTCAGGAATCTGGCGCAAGTGCCGGATGATGCGCAGCTGGTGCATCACTTTTGGCCGTGACGTCCTCCTGCTGCAAGGGAACGAGAACCTGTCAGAGACTCAAACGCCCCGAGGAATCAGCGGGAATTAAGGGCACCTGGAACCAGCACTACTTCCACCCATCACCTGCCCACCACTGAGGGATAAATTCACCTCCTGAACCCCAGAATGGAGTCTTCTTGTCCTTTCTAGTAACCTCCAGTGACAACCCCCCTCCTTGAAGGATGAGCTCCTGCTATCTCCCCCTCAGTGCCCTTGACAGCTGTTCCACCTCCAAACCACAGCTCAAGTTATTAGTACCTTTGGACACAGACTGGCTAACCTAGTGAGGAGGGCTTTAAACTAGGTTCGACGGGGACAGGTGAGCAAAGCCCACAGGTAAGTGGGGAACATGGAGACCGGGGAGATGGGTCAAAAACGAGAGGGAGTGTGGGCTATATTGTCAGAGAGAAAGGAGGGTCAGGACAAAACTGGGAGGAAAGATCAAACCAGTATCTTAGATGCCTATATACAAATGCGAGAAGTATGGGGAATAAGCAGGAAGAACTGGAAGTGCTAATAAATAAATACAACTATGACATTGTTGGCATCACTGAAACTTGGTGGGATAATACACATGATTGGAATGTTGGTGTGGATGGGTACAGCTTGCTCAGGAAGGATAGACAGGGGAAAAAGGGAGGAGGTGTTGCCTTGTATATTAAAAATGTACACACTTGGACTGAGGTAGAGATGGACATAGGAGACGGAAGTGTTGAGAGTCTCTGGGTTAGGCTAAAAGGGGTAAAAAACAAGAGAGATGTCATGCTAGGAGTCTACTACAGGCCACCTAACCAGGTGGAAGAGGTGGATGAGGCTTTTTTTAAGCAACTAACAAAATCATCCAAAGCCCAAGATTTGGTGGTGATGGGGGACTTCAACTATCCGGCTATATGTTGGGAAAATAACACAGCGGGGCACAGACTATCCAACAAATTCCTGGACTGCATTGGAGACAACTTTTTATTTCAGAAGGTTGAAAAAGCTACTGGGGGGAAGCTGTTCTAGACTTGATTTTAACAAATAGGGAGGAACTCGTTGAGAATTTGAAAGTAGAAGGCAGCCTGGGTGAAAGTGATCATGAAATCATAGAGTTTGCAATTCTAAGGAAGGGTAGAAGGGAGAACAGCAAAATAGAGACAATGGATTTCAGGAAGGCAGATTTTGGTAAGCTCAGAGAGCTGATAGGTAAGGTCCCATGGGAATCAAGACTGAGGGGAAAAACAACTGAGGAGAGTTGGCAGTTTTTCAAAGGGACACTATTAAGGGCCCAAAAGCAAGCTATTCCGCTGGTTAGGAAAGATAGAAAATGTGGCAAAAGACCACCTTGGCTTAACCATGAGATCTTGCATGATCTAAAAAATAAAAAGGAGTCATATAAAAAATGGAAACTGGGACAGATTACAAAGGATGAATATAGGCAAACAACACAGGAATGCAGGGGCAAGATTAGAAAGGCAAAGGCACAAAATGAGCTCAAACTAGCTACGGGAATAAAGGGAAACAAGAAGACTTTTTATCAATACATTAGAAGCAAGAGGAAGACCAAAGACAGGGTAGGCCCACTGCTTAGTGAAGAGGGAGAAACAGTAACAGGAAACTTGGAAATGGCGGAGATGCTTAATGACTTCTTTGTTTCGGTCTTCACCGAGAAGTCTGAAGGAATGCCTAACATAGTGAATGCTAATGGGAAGGGGGTAGGTTTAGCAGATAAAATAAAAAAAGAACAAGTTAAAAATCACTTAGAAAAGTTAGATGCCTGCAAGTCACCCGGGCCTGATGAAATGCATCCTAGAATACTCAAGGAGCTAATAGAGGAGGTATCTGAGCCTCTAGCTATTATCTTTGGAAAATCATGGGAGACGGGAGAGATTCCAGAAGACTGGAAAAGGGCAAATATAGTGCCCATCTATAAAAAGGGAAATAAAAACAACCCAGGAAACTACAGACCCCAGTGAGTTTAACTTCTGTGCCAGGGAAGATAATGGAGCAAGTAATTAAGGAAATCATCTGCAAACACTTGGAAGGTGGTAAGGTGATAGGGAACAGCCAGCATGGATTTGTGAAGAACAAATCATGTCAAACCAATCTGATAGCTTTCTTTGATAGGATAACGAGCCTTGTGGATAAGGGTGAGGCTGTGGATGTGGTATACCTAGACTTTAGTAAGGCATTTGATACGGTCTCGCATTATATTCTTATTAATAAACTAGGCAAATACAATTTAGATGGGGCTACTATAAGGTGGGTGCATAACTGGCTGGATAACCGTACTCAGAGAGTTGTTATTAATAGTTCCCAATCCTGCTGGAAAGCCATAACGAGTGGGGTATCGCAGGGGTCTGTTTTGGGACCGGCGCTGTTCAATATCTTCATCAACGACTTAGATATTGGCATAGAAAGTACGCTTATTAAGTTTGCGGATGATACCAAACTGGGAGGGATTGCAACTGCTTTGGAGGACAGGGTCATAATTCAAAATGATCTGGACAAATTGGAGAAATGGTCTGAGTTAAACAGGATGAAGTTTAACAAAGACAAATGCAAAGTGCTCCACTTAGGAAGGAACAATCAGTTTCACACATACAGAATGGGAAGAGACTGTCTAGGAAGGAGTACGGCAGAAAGGGATCTAGGGGTTATAGTGGACCACAAGCTAAATATGAGTCAACAGTGTGATGCTGTTGCAAAAAAAGCAAACCTGATTCTGGGATGTATTAACAGGTGTGTTGTGAGCAAGACACGAGAAGTCATTCTTCCGCTCTACTCTGCTCTGGTTAGGCCTCAGCTGGAGTATTGTGTCCAGTTCTGGGCACCGCATTTTAAAAAAGATGTGGAGAAACTGGAAAGGGTCCAGAGAAGAGCAACAAGAATGATTAAAGGTCTTGAGAACATGACCTATGAAGGAAGGCTGAAAGAATTGGTTTTGTTTAGTTTGGAAAAGAGAAGACTGAGAGGAGACATGATAGCAGTTTTCAGGTATTTAAAAGGGTGTCATAAGGAGGAGGGAGAAAACTTGTTCACCTTCGCCTCTAAGGATAGAACCAGAAGAAATGGGTTTAAAGTGCAGCAAGGGAGGTCTAGGTTGGACATTAGGAAAAAGTTCCTAACTGTCAGGGTGGTTAAACACTGGAATAAATTGCCGAGGGAGGTTGTGGAATCTCCATCTCTTGAGATATTTAAGAGTAGGTTAGATAAATGTCTATCAGGGATGGTCTAGATGGTATTTGGTCCTGCCATGCGGGCAGGGGACTGGACTTGATGACCTCTCGAGGTCCCTTCCAGTCCGATAATCTATGAATGTATGAAAAACAACACTGTTCTCCACCCCCACCCAGGTTGGCCAGGGAGGCGGCTCTAGCAGGGGGGGCAGGAGGGATTCTGGCAGCAGTGAAGTGGGTTGCGGGGAAGTTGAGATCTTGCCCCAAGTCATCCCAGACACTAATGCTAAGCCACAGGATGGCAGCATCTAGTGTTAGTGGAGTCCAAACACTATTTCAACCCCACAGTTTTCGAGGAACAGGAGAAAGGACAAAAGAAATAAGAGATGAAGAGAAAGGAAGGAGGGATGGAGGAAAAGGTAAAACAAAAAGGACAAACCCTAATGTCCCCAGTGATTCTACGGCACAAAATCCAAGGGATGGAATAAAATTCTGCCATCTTAAACTACTGTTTTCCATGCCTAGAATTCAGCTGGCACCACGGTGGATCAGACTGAGCAGCTGCCAAAACCTCTTGGAGGCTCTTACCTTCTAAACAGGGACGCCTGTTTTCTAGTAAAATCAGTAAAAGGAAAGGAGAAAACTCGAAAGAGGCTCCTGCACGCACTCACGTACGTGAACCCTAATACTCTCTCAGTCCTCAAAGAAAGACCCCGAGAAGGAGACTTGCTGAAGCAAAGCCACAGGGTCTCTGAGGTTTCCCTGGCCCTGTGCTCCTGTCCTGCCAGGCTGATGTCAGCATCTCTCTCTGAGGTCACCACCTCCCTAACACATTTGACCAATAAGCTGACATCCTGCAAAAGGCCTTTGTGATGTCACTGACACACCCAACCAAACCCTGAAGTGCTAATGTCCTGCTGCTGGCCTGACACTTTGAAGGTTTGAGGTTGTCATAACTATAAAGGGAAGGGTAACAGCTGTCCTGTGTACAGTACTATAAAATCCTCCTAGACAGAGACTCCAAAATCCTTTTCCCTCTAAAGGGTTAAGAAGCTCAGGTAACCTGGCTGGCATCTGACCTAAAGGACCAATAAGGGGACAAGATACTTTCAAATCTTGGGGAGGGGAAGGCTTTTGTTTGTGTTCTTTGTTTGTGTGGGTGTTCGCCCTCGGGACTGAGAGGGACCAGACATCAATCCAGGTTCTCCACATCTTTCTAAACAAGTCTCTCCTATTTCAAACAAGGCGTGTTAGTTTTCCTTTGTTTTCTCAACTTGTAAATGTACCTTTTACTAGAGTGTTTATCTTTGTTTGCTGTACTTTGAACCTAAGACTAGAG
This sequence comes from Chrysemys picta bellii, assembly GCF_011386835.1. Classification (NCBI taxonomy): domain Eukaryota; kingdom Metazoa; phylum Chordata; order Testudines; family Emydidae; genus Chrysemys; species Chrysemys picta. The sequence goes on along the minus strand of NW_027052750.1, from coordinate 76,248 downwards.
GGGAGTCCTCTGAGCTCTTTAAGTTTGATTACCCTGTAAGGTAAATTTCCATACTGATTTTACAGAGATGATTTTTACCTTTTTCTTTAATTAAAAGCCTTATTTTTTAAGAACCTGATTGATTTTTCCTTGTTTTAAGATCCAAGGAGTTTGGATCTTGATTCACCAGGAGTTGGTGGGAGGAAGGAGGGGAATGGTTAATTTCTCCTTCTTTTAGATCCAAGGGGGTTGGATCTGTATTCACCAGAAGTTGGTGGGAGGAAGGAGGGGGGATGGTTTATTTCTCCTTGTTTTAAGATCCAAAATCACAGGGAGGGAATAAAATTCTGCCACCTTGAACTAGTGTTTTCCATGCTTAGAATTCAGCTGGCACCAGGTGGATCAGACTGAACAGGATACAAACCTCTCCGAGGCACTTACTTTCCTCAAAGAGAGACCTCAAGGAGGAGACTTGCTGAAGCAAAGCCACAGGGGTCTCTGAGGTTTCCCTGGCCCTCATGTCAGCATCTCTCTCTGATGTCAGCATCTCTCTCTGAGGTCACCACCTCCCTAACACATTTGACCAATAAGCTGACGTCCTGCAAAAGGCCTTTGTGATGTCACTGCCACACCCAACCAAACCCTGAAGTGCTAATGTCCTCCTGCTGGCCTGACACTTTGAAGGTTTGAGCTACTCTGTGTGAATCACCCCACTCAATGGGTCTTCATTCTAGGAAGCAAGCCGGCTAGACAATAAAACATCAGAGGCTGCTCCCAATGCTACACTCCGTGTTTCCAAAATTACTACACTTTATGGCCAGAAGAGACCTTTAGAGCATCTCATCTAAGCCCCTGCATATCATGGGCTTCCTGTATAGTACAATAGTTACTTTTTGGGTACAAACATTCCAGAAAGGTATCTAGTCTAAATTAAATGACATTAAGAGATGGAGAATCCATCACTTTCCCTTTTAGTGAGTGCCAGGGGGCTCCATTTCCCCTTCCACTAGCTCCCCATTTACAGTGAGCCAGAGCAGTACCTGCAGCAGGGAGCGGGAGTTCCTGAAGGCCTCAGAGGCGCAGCCCCTGCAGTGTCTCAGGCACGTGGCGTAAGTGCAGGATGATGCGGAGCTGGTGCATCATTTTGGCCGTGACCTCCTCCTGCTGCAAGGGAACGAGAACCTGTCAGAGACTCAAACGCCCCGAGGAATCAGGGGGAATTAAGGGAACCTGGAACCAGCAGCATTTCCACCCAGCACCTGCCCATCAATGAGAGATGAATTCACCTACTGAACCCCAAAATGGAGTCTTCTTGTCCTTTCTAGAAACCTCCAGAGCCAACCCCCCTCCTTGTAGGGTGAGCTCCTGCTACCTCCTGCTCAGTGCCCTTCACAGATATTCCACCTCCAAACCACAGCTCAAGTCATCAGAACCCTCTTCTCCACCCCGACACAGGTTGGGCTGGGAGGCGGCTCTAACAGGGTGTGCAGGAGGGATTCTGACAGCAGTGAAGTAGGTTGCAGGGAGGTTGAGATCTTGACCCAAGTCATCCCAGACACTAATGCTAAGTCACACAATGGCAGCATCTACTGTCAGTGGGGTCCAAGCACTATTTCAACCCCACAGTTTTGGATCAACTCCCCACAAGGGGAGGAGAAGAGAACCATCAGCACCACACACACACACACACACACCACTCCTGGTGGTGTGAGGGGAACAAGAGAAAGGACAAAAGAAGTAAGAGATGAAGAGAAAGGAAGGAGGGATGGAGGAAAAGGGAAAAGGAAAAGGACAAACCCTAATGTCCCCATGTCGGACATCAGGAATGGTAACATACATAAGCCAGTATGTGAACACTTCAATCTCCCTGGTCATTCTATTACAGATTTAAAAGTCACTATCATTGAACAAAAAAAACTTCAGAAACAGACTTCAAAGAGAAACAGCAGAACTAAAATTCATTTGCAAATTCAACACCATTAATCTGGGCTTGAATAGGGACTGGGAGTGGCTGGCTCACTACAGAAGCAGCTTTTCCTCTCCTGGAATTGACACCTCCTCATCTATTATTGGGAGTGGACTACATCCACCCTGATTTTTGAATTGGCCCTGTCAACACTGGTTCTCCACTTGTGAAGTAACTCCCTGCTCTCCATGTGTCAGTATATAATGCCTGCATCTGTAACTTTCACTCTATGCATCCGAAGAAGTGAGGTTTTTACTCACGAAAGCTTATGCCCAAATAAATCTGTTAGTCTTTAAGGTGCCACCAGACTCCTTGTTGTTTTTGTAGATACAGACTAACATGGCTACCCCCTGATACTTGACACCATGCAAGGCACTAAATTTAGCCGTATGGAGTGGAAATCCATCAACCTCAACAAAAAACTTGCACAGATACAGACAGACATCATCTTCCTCTCCAAATGCAAACAGATGGACATCATACCAAAAGGACGGAAGGTAAAAAATCCATTGCAATCAACATACTACACTGAGTATGGTGAGAGATTGTGCCACACACTCTCTCAAAGAAACTGAGGAACCACCTGATCAGCATCCTGTACAGCAGACAGGAGAAGATCAAGAATGAGCTCTCAGAACTGGAGACTCTCATACAATACCAGCCTTCTACACAAACTTCCACGTGGCTGGACTTTACAAAAATGAGACAACCCATTTACAATGCACACTTCACTTCTCTACAGAGGAAAAAGGACTGTAAGTTATCTAAACTAATACCTGCCACTAGGGGCTATAACAATGGTACCCTCAACTCATCTAACAACATTGTCAATCTTTCCAACCACACGCTTAGCCCAGCAGAAGAGTCTGTCCTATCTCGGGGACTCTCTTTCTGTCCCACCGTCCCCACGAACATGATACAGTTCTGCAGTGATCTGGAAGCCTACTTTCCTCGTCTCCGACTCAAGGAATATTTTCAACGCACCACTGAACAGTGCACTGACCCACAGGAACCCTCCTACCAACACTACAAAAAGAAGAATTCTGCGTGGACTCCTCCTGACGGTCGAAATGACAGACTGGACCTCTACATAGAGTGTTTCCGCAGACGTGCACAGGCTGAAATTGTGGACAAACAACATCACTTGTCCCATAACCTCAGCCGTACAGAACGCAATGCCATCCACAGCCTCAGAAACAACTCTGACATTATCATCAAAGGGGCTGACAAAGGAGGTGCTGTAGTCATAATGAACAGGTCAGATTATGAACAGGAGGCTGCCAGGCAACTCTCCAAGACCACATTCTACAGGCCACTATCCTCTGATCCCACTGAGGAATACCAAAAGAAACTACACCATCTGCTCAAGAAACTCCCAGCTACAGTACGGGAACAAATCTACATGGACACACCCCCAGAACCCCGACCAGGGGTATTCTATCTGCTACCCAAGATCCATAAACCCGGAAACCCTGGACGCCCCATCATCTCAGGCATTGGCACTCTGACGGCAGGATTATCTGGCTATTTGGCCTCTCTCCTCAGGCCCTATGCTACCAGCACTCCCAGCTATCTTCGAGACACCACCAACTTCCTGAGGAAACTACAATGCATTGATGTTCTTCCTGGAAACACCATCCTGGCCACCATGCATGTAGAAGCACTTTATACCAATATTCTACATGAGGATGGACTACAAGCTGTCAGGAACAGTATCCCTGATGAGGCCACAGCAAGCCTGGTGGCTGAGCTTTGTGACTTTGTCCTCACCCACAACCACTTCAGATTTGGGGACAACTTATACCTTCAAGTCAGTGGCACTGCTATGGGTACTCGCATGGCCCCACAGTATGCCAACATTTTTATGGCTGACTTAGAACAACGCTTCCTCAGCTCTCGTCCCCTAGTGCCCCTCCTCTACTTGCGCTACATTGACGACATCTTCATCATATGGACCCACGGAAAGGAGGCCCTTGAAGAATTCCACCTGGACTTCAACAATTTCCACCCCACCATCAACTTCAGCCTGGACCAGTCCACACAAGAGATCCACTTCCTGGACACTACAGTACAAATAAGTGATGGTCACATAAACACCACCCTATACCGGAAACCTACTGACCGCTATACGTACCTACATGCCTCCGGCTTCCATCCAAGACACATCACATGATCCATTGTCTACAGCCAAGCCCTAAGATACAACCGAATTTGCTCCAACCCCTCAGACAGAGATAAACACCTACAAGATCTTTATCAAGCATTCGTAAAACTACAATACCCACCTGGGGAAGTGAGGAAACAGATTGACAGAGCAAGACGGGTATCCAGAAATCACCTACTACAGGACAGGCCCAACAAGGACAATAACAGAACACCACTGGCCATCACATACAGCCCCCAGCTAAAACCTCTCCAGCGCATTATCCACGATCTACAACCTATCCTGGAAAATGATCCCGCACTCTCACAGACCTTGGGAGGCAGGCCAGTCCTCGCTTATAGACAACCCCCCAACCTGAAGCAAATACTCACCAGCAACTACACACCACACCACAGAAACACCAACCCAGGAACCTATCCCCGTAGCAAACCTTGTTGCCTACTCTGTCCCCATATCTACTCTGGCAACAGCATCAGAGGACCCAACCACATCAGCCACACCATCAGGGACTCATTCACCTGCACATCCACTAATGTCATATATGCCATCATGTGCCAGCAATGCCCCTCTCCCATGTACATTGGCCAAACCGGACGGTCCCTCCGCAAAAGAATAAATGGACACAAATCGGACATCAGGAGTGGTAACATACATAAGCCAGTAAGTGAACACTTCAATCTCCCTGGTCATTCTATTACAGATTTAAAAGTCACTATCATTGAACAAAAAAACTTCAGAAACAGACTTCAAAGAGAAACAGCAGAACTAAAATTCATTTGCAAATTCAACACCATTAATCTGGGCTTGAATAGGGACTGGGAGTGGCTGGCTCACTACAGAAGCAGCTTTTCCTCTCCTGGAATTGACACCTCCTCATCTATTATTGGGAGTGGACTACATCCACCCTGATTTTTGAATTGGCCCTGTCAACACTGGTTCTCCACTTGTGAAGTAACTCCCTGCTCTCCATGTGTCAGTATATAATGCCTGCATCTGTAACTTTCACTCTATGCATCCGAAGAAGTGAGGTTTTTACTCACGAAAGCTTATGCCCAAATAAATCTGTTAGTCTTCAAGGTGCCACCAGACTCCTTGTTGTTTTCCTAATATCCCCAGTGATTCTACGGGACAAAATCCCAGGGAGGGAATAAAATTCTGCCACCTTAAACTAGTGTTTTCCATGCCTAGAATTCAGATGGCACCAGGTGGATCAGACTGAACAGGTTACAAACCTCTCCGAGGCACTTACTTTCTCAACAGGGACTTCTGTTTTCTAGTAAAATGGGTAAAAGGAAAGGAGAAAACTCAAAAGAGGCTCCTGCTCACACTCACATATGTGAACTCTAATACTCTCTCAGTCCTCAAAGAGAGCTCGAGAAGGAGACTTGCTGAAGCAAAGCCACAGGGGTCTCTGAGGTTTCCCTGGCCCTGCGCCCCTGTTTTGCCTGGCTGATGTGAGCATCTCTCTCTGAGGTCTCCACCTCCCTAACAACTTTGACCAATAGGCTGAGCTCCTGCAAAAGGCCTTTGTGATGTCACTGCCACACCCACCCATCCCCTGAAGTGCTAATATCCTGCTGCTGGCCTGACACTTTGGAGGTTTGAGCTACTCTCTGTGGATCACCCCACTCAATGCGTCTTCATTCTAGGAAGCAAGCCGGTTAGACAGTAAAACATTAGAGGCTGCTCCCAATGCTACACTCAGTGTTTCCAAAATTAATACACTTTATGGCCAGAAGAGACCTTTAGAGCATCTCATCTAACCCCCTGCATATCATAGGCTTCCTGTATAGGACAATAGTTACTTTTTGGGCACAAACATTCCAGAAAGGCATCTAGTTTCATTCAATGACTTCAAGAGATGGAGAATCCACCACTTTCCCTTTCACTGAGTGCCAGGGGGCTCCATTTCCCCTTCCACTAGCTCCCCATTTACAGTGAGCCAGAGCAGTACCTGCAACAGAGAGCGGGAGTTGCTGAAGGCCTCAGAGGCACAACCCGTGCAGTGTCTCAGGCACCTGGCGCAAGTGATGGATGATGCGGAGCTGGTGTCTCACTTTGGCCGTGACGCCCTCCTGCTGCAAGGGAATGAGAACCTGTCAGACTCAAACGCCCCGAGGAATCAGGGGAAATTAAGGGCACCTGGAACCAGCAGTATTTCCACTCAGCACCTGCCCAACACTGAGGGATGAATTCACCTCCTGAATCCCAGAATGGAGTCTTCTTGTCCTTTCTAGTAACCTCCAGTGCCAATCCCCCTCCTTCTAGGGTGAGCTCCTGCTACCTCCCCCTCAGTGTCCTTGACAGCTGTTCCACCTCCAAACCACAGCTTAAGTCATCAGAAACCTCTTCTAGACCCCCACCAAGGTTGGGCTGGGAGGCGGGTCTAGCAGTGGGGGCAGGAGGGATTCTGGCAGCAGTGAAGTGGGTTGCGGGGAGGTTGAGATCTTGCCCAAGTCATCCGAGACACTAACGCTAAGCCACAGGATGGCAGCATCTAGTGTCTGTGGAGTCCAAGCACTATTTCAACCCCACAGTTTTGGATGAACTTCCCACAAGAGGAGGTGAAGATCATCCCCAGCAACACACACACAAACACACACACACACACACACACACACACACCACTCCTGGTGGTGGGAGGGGAACAGGAGAAAGGACAAAAGAAGTAAGAGATGAAGAGAAAGGAAGGAGGGATGGTGGAAAAGGTAAAACGAAAAGGACAAACCCTAATGTCCCCAGTGATTCCACGGGACAAAATCCCGTGTGGACTACAAAATTCTGTCACCTTGAACTAGTGTTTTCCATGCCTAGAATTCAACGGGCACCAGGTGGATCAGACTGAGCAGGTTCAAAAACCTCTTGGAGGCTCTTACCTTCTAAACAGGGACGTCTGTTTTCTAGTAAAATCAGTAAAAGGGAAGGAGAAAACTCGAAAGAGGCTCCTGCTCTCACTCACATACGTGAACCCTAATACTCTCTCAGTCCTCAAAGAGAGACCTCGAGAAGGAGACTTGCTAAAGCAAAGCCACAGGGGTCTCTGAGGTTTCCCTGTCCCTGCGCCCCTGACTGATGTCAGCATCTCTCTCTGAGGTCACCACCTCCCTAACACCTTTGACCAATACGCTGAGATACTGCATGTAGCGGGGCGGCCTGGCTCCCAGGCGCCCCAGGAAGTCAAGGCCACCGCGGCCTGTCCCCACCCCCCGGAAGTCAAGGGGCGGGACAGGAAGTATAAAGGCCAAGCCACAGCGCTCAGTAGCTGGCCGGCAGCGGGAGAGGACAGACGCTGGTGCCCGAGCTCCCGCGGACCTGAGCCTGCCGAGAGCCCGGTATCCTGAGGAACGGTCTGAGCTTCCCCCCGCCAAGGGCCCAGAGGGTGTGACAGACCTACCTGCTGCTCGGGGCCCGGAGCAGCCCATGATCTGCGACCCAGCAGACGGAACTCAGGAGGAACAGGTACCCATGGAGGAGGAGATGGGAAGTGGCCCGGGGATAGCAGACCCCGAACCCATGTCAGTGTGTTGCGGTCAGGATCCCCACTGACTGCGCGGCAGACGGACTGCTGCGGATAGGGCCTCGGGCTGGAACACAGTGGAGTGGGTGGGCCTGTGTTCCCCCCTGCCACCCCGTGCTGGGTGGCAGTCTCTCCTCCTCCTTGTCCAAGGGGCCTGGGCCTCTGACTGACGATTGGTTTGCTGCCCCGCCCTGACCTAGGGCCTGGGCTAACCCAAACTGACCCAGCTCCTGCTACAAGGCCTGGGCCGCTGACTGACTACTGGTTTGTTCCCCGCCCTGACCCAGGGCCGGAGCTGTTGATTGTGTGCTCAGTCCCTGCATAAGGGCCTGAGCTCTGAACTGTTGATTGTGTGCTCAGCCCCTACCCAAAGGCCTGAGCGCCGAACTGCTAATTGTGTGCTCAGCCCCTACCCAAAGGTCTGGGCCCTAACTGTTATTCGCTTTGTAGCGGGGCGGCCTGGCTCCCAGGTACCCCAGGAAGGGACGAGCCCCACCCCGGAACTACTACACTGCAAAAGGCCTTTGTGATGTCACTGCCACACCCACCCATCCCCTGAAGTGCTAATGTCCTGCTGCTGGCCTGACACTTTGAAGGTTTCAGCTACTCTCTGTGGATCACCCCACTCGATGCGTCTTCATTCTAGGAAGCAAGCCGGCTAGACAGTAAAGCATCAGAGGCTGCTCCCAATGCTACACTCAGTGTTTCCAAAATTACTACACTTTATGGCCAGAAGAGACCTTTAGAACATCTCATCTAACCCCCTGCATATCATAGGCTTCCTGTATAGTACAATAGGTACTTTTTGGGCACACACATTCCAGAAAGGCATCTAGTCTTCATGAAATGACATCAAGAGATGGAGAATCCACCACTTTCCCTTTTACTGAGTGCCAGGGGGCTCCATTTCCCCTTCCACTAGCACCCCATTTACAGTGAGCCAGAGCAGTACCTGCAGCAGGGAGCGGGAGTTGCTGATGGCCTCAGAGGCACAGCCCCTGCAGTGTCTAAGGCACCTGGCACAAGTGCCAGATGATGCGGAGCTGGTGCATCACTCTGGCCGTGACGTCCTCCTGCTGCAAGGGAACGAGAACCTGTCAAAGACTCAAACGCCCCGAGGAATCAGGGGGAATTAAGGGCACCTGGAACCAGCAGTATTTAAACTGACTACCTGCCCACCACTGAGGGATGAATTCACCTCCTGAACTCCAGAATGGAGTCTTCTTGTCCTTTCTAGTAACCTCCAGTGCCAACCCACCACCTTGTAGGGTGAGCTCCTGCTACCTCCCCCTCAGTACCCTTGACAGCTGTTCCACCTCCAAACCACAGCTCAAGTTATCAGAACCCTCTTCTCCACCCCCACCCAGGTTGGGCAGGAAGGCGGCTCTAGCAGGGGGGGCAGGAGGGATTCTGCCAGCAGTGAAGTGGGTTGCGGGGAGGTTGAGATCTTGCCCCAATCATCCCAGACACTAATGCTAAGCCACAGGATGGCAGCATCTAGTGTCATTGGAGTTCAAGCACTATTTCAACCCCACAGTTTTGGATCAACTTCCCACAAGGGGAGGTGAAGAGCACCCCCAGCAACACACACACACACACACACACACACACACACACACACACACTACTCCTGGTGGTGGCAGGTGAACAGGAGAAAGGACAAAAGAAGTAAGAGATGAAGAGAAAGGAAGGAGGGATGGAGGAAAGGGTAAAACGAAAATGACAAACACTAATGTCCCCTGTGATTCTACGGGACAAAATCCCACAGAGGGAATAAAATTCTGCCATCTTAAACTAGTGTTTTCCATGCCTAGAATTCAGCTGGCACCAGATGGATCAGACTGAGCCGGTTCCAAAACCTCTTGGAGGCTCTTACCTTCTAAATAGGGACGTCTGTTTTCTAGTAAAATCCGTCAAAGGAAAGGAGAAAACTCCAAAGAGGCTCCTGCTCGCACTCACACATGTGAACACTAATACTCTCTCAGTCCTCAAAGAGAGACCTCGAGAAGGAGACTTGCTGAAGCAATAACAGACACTTGGTGGGATAACTCACATGACTGGAGTACTGTCATGGATGGATATAAACTGTTCAGGAAGGACAGGCAGGGCAGAAAAGGTGGGGGAGTTGCATTGTATGTAAGAGAGGAGTATGAGTGCTCAGAGGTCCGGTATGAAACTGTAGAAAAACCTGAGAGTCTCTGGATAAAGTTGAGAAGTGTGAGCAACAAGGGGGATGTCACGGTTGGAGTCTGGTATAGACCACCAGACCAGGGGGATGAGGTGGACGAGGCTTTCTTCTGGCAACTAGCAGAAGTTGCTAGATCGCAGGCCCTGGTTCTCATGGGAGACTTTAATCACCCTGATATCTGCTAGGAGAGCAATACAGCGGTGCACAGACAATCCAGGAAGTTTTTGGAAAGTGTAGGGCACAATTTCCTGGTGCAAGTGCTGGAGGAACCAACTAGGGGCAGAGCTTTTCTCGACCTGCTGCTCACAAACAGGGAAGAATTAGTAGGGGAAGCAAAAGTGGATGGGAACCTGGGAGGCAGTGACCATGAGATGGTCGAGTTCAGGATCCTGACACAAGGAAGAAAGGAGAGCAGCAGAATACGGACCCTGGACTTCAGAAAAGCAGACTTTGACTCCCTCAGGGAACAGATGGGCAGGATCCCCTGGGAGAATAACATGAAGGGCAAAGGGGTCCAGGAGAGCTGGCTGTATTTTAAAGAATCCTTATTGCGGTTGCAGGAACAAACCATCCCGATGTGTAGAAAGAATAGTAAATATGGCAGGCGACCAGCTTGGCTAAACAGTGAAATCCTTGCTGATCTTAAACGCAAAAAAGAAGCTTACAAGAAGTGGAAGATTGGACAAATGACCAGGGAGGAGTATAAAAATATTGCTCAGGCATGCAGGAGTGAAATCAGGAAGGCCAAATCACACTTGGAGTTGCAGCTAGCAAGAGATGTTAAGAGTAACAAGAAGGGTTTCTTCAGGTATGTTAGCAACAAGAAGAAAGTCAAGGAAAGTGTGGGCCCCTTACTGAATGAGGGAGGCAACCTAGTGACTGAGGATGTGGAAAAAGCTAATGTACTCAATGCTTTTTTTGCCTCTGTCTTCACGAACAAGGTCAGCTCCCAGACTGCTGCACTGGGCAGCACAATATGGGGAGAAGGTGACCAGCCCTCTGTGGAGAAAGAAGTGGTTCGGGACTATTTAGAAAAACTGGACGTGCACAACTCCATGGGGCGGGATGCGCTGCATCCGAGGGTGCTAAAGGACTTGGCGGATGAGATTGCACAGCCATTAGCCATTATTTTTGAAAACTCATGGCGATCGAGGGAGGTCCCGGATGACTGGAAAAAGGCTAATGTAGTGCCCATCTTTAAAAAAGGGAAGGAGGAGGATCCGGGGAACTACAGGCCAGTCAGCCTCACCTCAGTCCCTGGAAAAATCATGGAGCAGGTCCTCAAGGAATCAATGATGAAACACTTAGAGGAGAGGAAAGTGATCAGGAACAGTCAGCATGGATTCACCAAGGGGAAGTCGTGCCTGACTAACCTAATTGCCTTCTATGATGAGATAACTGGCTCTGTGGATGAGGGGAAAGCAGTGGATGTGTTATTCCTTGACTTTAGCAAAGCTTTTGATACGCTCTCCCACAGTATTCTTGCCACCAAGTTAAAGAAGTATGGGCTGGATGAATGGACTGTAAGGTGGATAGAAAGCTGGCTGGATCGTCGGGCTCAACGGGTAGTGATCAATGGCTCCATGTCTAGTTGGCAGCCGGTTTCAAGCGGAGTAGTGCCCCAAGGGTCGGTCCTGGGGCCGGTTTTGTTTAATATCTTTATTAATGATCTGGAGGATGGTGTGGACTGCACTCTCAGCAAGTTTGCAGATGACACTAAACTAGGAGGCGTGGTAGATACGCTAGAGGGTAGGGATCGGATACAGAGGGACCTAGACAAATTAGAGGATTGGGCCAAAAAAAACCTGATGAAGTTCAACAAGGACAAGTGCAGAGTCCTGCACTTAGGACGGAAGAATCCCATGCACTGCTACAGACTAGGGACCGAATGGCTAGGTAGCAGTTCTGCAGAAAAGGACCTAGGGGTCACAGTGGACGAGAAGCTGGATATGAGTCAACAGTGTGCTCTTGTTGCCAAGAAGGCTAACGGCATTTTGGGCTGTTTAAGTAGGGGCATTGCCAGCAGATCGAGGAACGTGATCTTTCCCCTTTATTCGACATTGGTGAGGCCTCATCTGGAATACTGTGTCCAGTTTTGGGCCTGTGGAAGCAGAGAAAGAGCTCACAGGAAGGGGATGCAATGCATGACAGTTCGTTAGCAAGAGTTAGGCTAATTGTAACCCTAATAACGCGAGATTTGTAGAAGCGAGGAATGTGTGAAGCGGGTGAGAAAGAACTGTGTAAGAAGTCATTATGACCTGGTATAGATAAGGTGTAGAAGACCTTGTCTAGATAAGGTATAGAAAATATTGTATGTTGGCAAGAGTCAAAACAAGTGAAGAAATGAGATATCAAGATGGCCTATGTATAAACAAAACGCAGCTGTCCCTCGTTATTTCTGTAATGAAAGGTATAAATGCTTGCTGTAATTAGTTACCTGGGAGAGACCTGCTTAGCTCTCTCCCTCTGGGCAATTGTGAGAGTTAATAAAGCATGTGACTTGCTGTACCTAAACAAATAGTGAGAACTCTGTTTTTCTCCGACAGGCCCCACACTACAAGAAGGATGTGGAAAAATTGGAAAGAGTCCAGTGGAGAGCAACAAAAATGATTAGGGGTCTGGAGCACATGACTTATGAGGAGAGGCTGAGGGAACTGGGATTGTTTAGTCTCCAGAAGAGAAGAATGAGGGGGGATTTGATAGCAGCCTTCAACTACGTGAAGGGGGGTTCCAAAGAGGATGGAGCTCGGTTGTTCTCAGTGGTGGCAGATGACAGAACAAGGAGCAATGGTCTCAAGTTGCAGTGGGGGAGGTCCAGGTTGGATATTAGGAAACACTATTTCACTAGGAGGGTGGTGAAGCACTGGAATGCGTTAACTAGGGAGGTGGTGGAGTCTCCTTCCTTGGAGGTTTTTAAGGCCCGGCTTGACAAAGCCCTGGCTGGGATGATTTAGTTGGGAATTGGTCCTGCTTTGAGGACGGGGTTGGAGTAGATGACCTCTTGAGGTCCCTTCCAACCCTGATATTCTATGATTCTATGAAAGTCACAGGGGTCTCTGAGGTTTCCCTGGCCCTAAGCCCCTGTCTTGCCTGGCTGATGTCAGCATCTCTCTCGGAGGTTACCACCTCCCTAACACCTTTGACCAATAGGCTGAGGTCCTGAAAAGGCCTTTGTGATGTCACTTCCACACCCACCCATCCCCGGAAGTGCTAATGTCCTGCTGCTGGCCTGACACTTTGAAGGTTTGAGCTACTCTGTGTGGATCACCCCACTCAATGCCTGTTCATTCTAGGAAGCAAGCCGGCTAGACAGTAAAACATCAGAGGATGCTCCCAATACTACACTCAGTGTTTCCAAAATTTGTAGACTTTATGGCCACAAGAGACCTTTAGAGCATCTCATCTAACCCCTGCATATCATAGGCCTCCTGTATAGTACAATAGTTACTTTTTGGGCACACACATTCCAGAAAGGCATCTAGTCTTCCTTCAATGACATCAAGAGATGGAGAATCCACCACTTTCCCTTTTAGTGAGTACCAGGGGGCTCCATTTCCCCTTCCACTAGTTCCCCATTTACAGTGAGACAGAGCAGTACCTGCAGCAGGGAGCGGGAGTTGCTGATGGCCTCAGAGGCACAGCCCCTGCAGTGTCTCAGGAATCTGGCGCAAGTGCCGGATGATGCAGAGCTGGTGCATCACTTTTGGCCGTGACGTCCTCCTGCTGCAAGGGAACGAGAACCTGTCAGAGACTCAAACGCCCCGAGGAATCTGGAGGAATTAAGGGCACCTGGAACCAGCAGTATTTCCACCCAGCACCTGCCGACCACTGAGGGATAAATTCACCTCCTGAACCCCAGAATGGAGTCTTCTTGTCCTTTCTAGTAACCTCCAGTGCCAACCCCCCTCCTTGAAGGATGAGCTCCTGCTATCTCCCCCTCAGTGCCCTTGACAGCTGTTCCACCTCCAAACCACAGCTCAAGTTATTAGTACCTTTGGACACAGACTGGCTAACCTAGTGAGGAGGGCTTTAAACTAGGTTCGACGGGGACAGGTGAGCAAAGCCCACAGGTAAGTGGGGAACATGGAGACCGGGGAGATGGGTCAAAAACGAGAGGGAGTGTGGGCTATATTGTCAGAGAGAAAGGAGGGTCAGGACAAAACTGGGAGGAAAGATCAAACCAGTATCTTAGATGCCTATATACAAATGCGAGAAGTATGGGGAATAAGCAGGAAGAACTGGAAGTGCTAATAAATAAATACAACTATGACATTGTTGGCATCACTGAAACTTGGTGGGATAATACACATGATTGGAATGTTGGTGTGGATGGGTACAGCTTGCTCAGGAAGGATAGACAGGGGAAAAAGGGAGGAGGTGTTGCCTTGTATATTAAAAATGTACACACTTGGACTGAGGTAGAGATGGACATAGGAGACGGAAGTGTTGAGAGTCTCTGGGTTAGGCTAAAAGGGGTAAAAAACAAGGGAGATGTCATGCTAGGAGTCTACTACAGGCCACCTAACCAGGTGGAAGAGGTGGATGAGGCTTTTTTTAAGCAACTAACAAAATCATCCAAAGCCCAAGATTTGGTGGTGATGGGGGACTTCAACTATCCGGCTATATGTTGGGAAAATAACACAGCGGGGCACAGACTATCCAACAAATTCCTGGACTGCATTGGAGACAACTTTTTATTTCAGAAGGTTGAAAAAGCTACTGGGGGGAAGCTGTTCTAGACTTGATTCTAACAAATAGGGAGGAACTCGTTGAGAATTTGAAAGTAGAAGGCAGCCTGGGTGAAAGTGATCATGAAATCATAGAGTTTGCAATTCTAAGGAAGGGTAGAAGGGAGAACAGCAAAATAGAGACAATGGATTTCAGGAAGGCAGATTTTGGTAAGCTCAGAGAGCTGATAGGTAAGGTCCCATGGGAATCAAGACTGAGGGGAAAAACAACTGAGGAGAGTTGGCAGTTTTTCAAAGGGACACTATTAAGGGCCCAAAAGCAAGCTATTCCGCTGGTTAGGAAAGATAGAAAATGTGGCAAAAGACCACCTTGGCTTAACCATGAGATCTTGCATGATCTAAAAAATAAAAAGGAGTCATATCAAAAATGGAAACTGGGACAGATTACAAAGGATGAATATAGGCAAACAACACAGGAATGCAGGGGCAAGATTAGAAAGGCAAAGGCACAAAATGAGCTCAAACTAGCTACGGGAATAAAGGGAAACAAGACGACTTTTTATCAATACATTAGAAGCAAGAGGAAGACCAAAGACAGGGTAGGCCCACTGCTTAGTGAAGAGGGAGAAACAGTAACAGGAAACTTGGAAATGGCGGAGATGCTTAATGACTTCTTTGTTTCGGTCTTCACCGAGAAGTCTGAAGGAATGCCTAACATAGTGAATGCTAATGGGAAGGGGGTAGGTTTAGCAGATAAAATAAAAAAAGAACAAGTTAAAAATCACTTAGAAAAGTTAGATGCCTGCAAGTCACCCGGGCCTGATGAAATGCATCCTAGAATACTCAAGGAGCTAATAGAGGAGGTATCTGAGCCTCTAGCTATTATCTTTGGAAAATCATGGGAGACGGGAGAGATTCCAGAAGACTGGAAAAGGGCAAATATAGTGCCCATCTATAAAAAGGGAAATAAAAACAACCCAGGAAACTACAGACCCCAGTGAGTTTAACTTCTGTGCCAGGGAAGATAATGGAGCAAGTAATTAAGGAAATCATCTGCAAACACTTGGAAGGTGGTAAAGTGATAGGGAACAGCCAGCATGGATTTGTGAAGAACAAATCATGTCAAACCAATCTGATAGCTTTCTTTGATAGGATAACGAGCCTTGTGGATAAGGGTGAGGCTGTGGATGTGGTATACCTAGACTTTAGTAAGGCATTTGATACGGTCTCGCATGATATTCTTATTGATAAACTAGGCAAATACAATTTAGATGGGGCTACTATAAGGTGGGTGCATAACTGGCTGGATAACCGTACTCAGAGAGTTGTTATTAATAGTTCCCAATCCTGCTGGAAAGCCATAACGAGTGGGGTATCGCAGGTGTCTGTTTTGGGACCGGCGCTGTTCAATATCTTCATCAACGACTTAGATATTGGCATAGAAAGTACGCTTATTAAGTTTGCGGATGATACCAAACTGGGAGGGATTGCAACTGCTTTGGAGGACAGGGTCATAATTCAAAATGATCTGGACAAATTGGAGAAATGGTCTGAGTTAAACAGGATGAAGTTTAACAAAGACAAATGCAAAGTGCTCCACTTAGGAAGGAACAATCAGTTTCACACATACAGAATGGGAAGAGACTGTCTAGGAAGGAGTACGGCAGAAAGGGATCTAGGGGTTATAGTGGACCACAAGCTAAATATGAGTCAACAGTGTGATGCTGTTGCAAAAAAAGCAAACCTGATTCTGGGATGTATTAACAGGTGTGTTGTGAGCAAGACACGAGAAGTCATTCTTCCGCTCTACTCTGCTCTGGTTAGGCCTCAGCTGGAGTATTGGGTCCAGTTCTGGGCACCGCATTTTAAAAAAGATGTGGAGAAATTGGAAAGGGTCCGGAGAAGAGCAACAAGAATGATTAAAGGTCTTGAGAACATGACCTATGAAGGAAGGCTGAAAGAATTGGCTTTGTTTAGTTTGGAAAAGAGAAGACTGAGAGGAGACATGATAGCAGTTTTCAGGTATTTAAAAGGGTGTCATAAGGAGGAGGGAGAAAACTTGTTCACCTTAGCCTCTAAGGATAGAACCAGAAGCAATGGGTTTAAAGTGCAGCAAGGGAGGTCTAGGTTGGACATTAGGAAAAAGTTCCTAACTGTCAGGGTGGTTAAACACTGGAATAAATTGCCGAGGGAGGTTGTGGAATCTCCATCTCTTGAGATATTTAAGAGTAGGTTAGATAAATGTCTATCAGGGATGGTCTAGATGGTATTTGGTCCTGCCATGCGGGCAGGGGACTGGACTCGATGACCTCTCGAGGTCCCTTCCAGTCCGATAATCTATGAATGTATGAAAAAAACACTGTTCTCCACCCCCACCCAAGTTGGCCAGGGAGGCGGCTCTAGCAGGGGGGGCAGGAGGGATTCTGGCAGCAGTGAAGTGGGTTGCGGGGAAGTTGAGATCTTGCCCCAAGTCATCCCAGACACTAATGCTAAGCCACAGGATGGCAGCATCTAGTGTTAGTGGAGTCCAAACACTATTTCAACCCTACAGTTTTCGAGGAACAGGAGAAAGGACAAAAGAAGTAAGAGATGAAGAGAAAGGAAGGAGGGATGGAGGAAAAGGTAAAACAAAAAGGACAAACCCTAATGTCCCCAGTGATTCTACGGCACAAAATCCAAGGGATGGAATAAAATTCTGACATCTTAAACTACTGTTTTCCATGCCTAGAATTCAGCTGGCACCACGTGGATCAGACTGAGCAGCTGCCAAAACCTCTTGGAGGCTCTTACCTTCTAAACAGGGACGTCTGTTTTCTAGTAAAATCAGTAAAAGGAAAGGAGAAAACTCGAAAGAGGCTCCTGCTCGCACTCACGTACGTGAACCCTAATACTCTCTCAGTCCTCAAAGAAAGACCCCGAGAAGGAGACTTGCTGAAGCAAAGCCACAGGGTCTCTGAGGTTTCCCTGGCCCTGTGCTCCTGTCCTGCCAGGCTGATGTCAGCATCTCTCTCTGAGGTCACCACCTCCCTAACACATTTGACCAATAAGCTGACATCCTGCAAAAGGCCTTTGTGATGTCACTGACACACCCAACCAAACCCTCAAGTGCTAATGTCCTGCTGCTGGCCTGACACTTTGAAGGTTTGAGGTTGTGATAACTATAAAGGGAAGGGTAACAGCTGTCCTGTGTACAGTACTATAAAATCCTCCTGGCCAGAGACTCCAAAATCCTTTTCCCTGTAAAGGGTTAAGAAGCTCAGGTAACCTGGCTGGCATCTGACCTAAAGGACCAATAAGGGGACAAGATACTTTCAAATCTTGGGGAGGGGAAGGCTTTTGTTTGTGTTCTCTGTTTGTGTGGGTGTTCGCCCTCGGGACTGAGAGGGACCAGACATCAATCCAGGTTCTCCACATCTTTCTAAACAAGTCTCTCCTATTTCAAACAAGGCGTGTTAGTTTTCCTTTGTTTTCTCAACTTGTAAACGTACCTTTTACTAGAGTGTTTATCTTTGTTTGCTGTACTTTGAACCTAAGACTAGAGGGGAGTCCTCTGAGCTCTTTAAGTTTGATTACCCTGTAAGGTTAATTTCCATACTGATTTTACAGAGATGATTTTTACCTTTTTCTTTAATTAAAAGCCTTATTTATAAGAACCTGATTGATTTTTCCTTCTTTTAAGATCCAAGGAGTTTGGATCTTGATTCACCAGGAGTTGGTGGGAGGAAGGAGGGGAATGGTTAATTTCTCCTTCTTTTAGATCCAAGGGGGTTGGATCTGTATTCACCAGGGAATTGCTGAAAGGTTTCTCAAGGCTACCCAGGGGAGGAAATTAGCCTTGGGATGGTGGTTAAGCTTAGAAGTTTTCATGCAGGCCCCTACATTTGTACCCTAAACTTCAAAGTGGGGATACAGCCTTGACACAGGTACTCTCTGTGGATCACCCCACTCAATGCGTCTTCATTCTAGGAAGCAAGCCGGCTAGACAGTAAAACATCACAGGCTGCTCCCAATACTACACTCAGTGTTTCCAAAATTTGTAGACTTTATGGCCACAAGAGACCTTTAGAGCATCTCATCTAAGCCCCTGCATATCATAGGCCTCCTGTATAGTACAATAGTTACTTTTTGGGCACACACATTCCAGAAAGGCATCTAGTCTTCATTCAATGACATCAAGAGATGGAGAATCCACCACTTTCCCTTTTAGTGAGTGCCAGGGGGCTCCATTTCCCCTTCCACTAGTTCCCCATTTACAGTGAGACAGAGCAGTACCTGCAGCAGGGAGCGGGAGTTGCTGAAAGACTCAGAGGAACAACCCATGCAGTGTCTCAGGCACCTGGCGCAAGTGGCGGATGATGCGGGTGCATCACTTTGGCCGTGACGTCCTCCTGCTGCAAGGGAACGAGAACCTGTCAGAGACTCAAACGCCCCGAGGAATCAGGGGGAATTAAGGGCACCGGGAACGAGCAGTATTTCCACTCTGCACCTGCCCACCGCTGAGGGATGAATTCACCTCCTGAACCCCAGAATGGAGTCTTCTTGTCCTTTCTAGTAACCTCCAGTGCCAAATCCCCTCCTTGAAGGGTGAGCTGCTGCTACCTCCCTCTCAGTGCCCTTGACAGATGTTCCACCACCAAACCACAGCTCAAGTTATCAGAACCCTCTTCTCCACCCCCACCCAGGTTGGCCAGGGAGGCGGCTCTAGCGGGGGTGGCAGGAGGGATTCTGCCAGCAGTGAAGTGGGTTGCGGGGAGGTTGAGATCTTGCCCCAAGTCATCCCAGACACCAATGCTAATCCACACGATGGCAGCATCTAGTGTCAGCGGGGTCCAAACACTATTTCAACCACACAGGTTTGGATGAACTCCCCACAAAGGGAGGTGAAGAGCACCCCCAGCAACACACAAACACACACAGACACACAAACCACTCCCGGTGGTGGGAGGGGAACAGGAGAAAGGACAAAAGAAGTAAGAGATGAAGAGAAAGGAAGGAGGGAGGGAGGAAAAGGTAAAACGAAAAGGACAAACACTAATGTCCCCAGTGATTCTACGGGACAAAATCACAGGGAGGGAATAAAATTCTGCCAGCTTGAACTAGTGTTTTCCATGCTTAGAATTCAGCTGGCACCAGGTGGATCAGACTGAACAGGATACAAACCTCTCCGAGGCACTTACTTTCCTCAAAGAGAGACCTCAAGGAGGAGACTTGCTGAAGCAAAGCCAGAGGGGTCTCTGAGGTTTCCCTGGCCCTCATGTCAGCATCTCTCTCTGATGTCAGCATCTCTCTCTGAGGTCACCACCTCCCTAACACATTTGACCAATAAGCTGACGTCCTGCAAAAGGCCTTTGTGGTGTCACTGCCACACCCAACCAAACCCTGAAGTGCTAATGTCCTCCTGCTGGCCTGACACTTTGAAGGTTTGAGCTACTCTGTGTGAATCACCCCACTCAATGGGTCTTCATTCTAGGAAGCAAGCCGGCTAGACAATAAAACATCAGAGGCTGCTCCCAATGCTACACTCACTGTTTCCAAAATTATTACACTTTATGGCCAGAAGAGACCTTTAGAGCATCTCATCTCAGCCCCTGCATATCATGGGCTTCCTGTATAGTACAATAGTTACTTTTTGGGCACACACATTCCAGAAAGGTATCTAGTCTAAATTAAATGACATTAAGAGATGGAGAATCCATCACTTTCCCTTTTAGTGAGTGCCAGGGGGCTCCATTTCCCCTTCCACTAGCTCCCCATTTACAGTGAGCCAGAGCAGTACCTGCAGCAGGGAGCGGGAGTTGCTGATGGCCTCAGAGGCACAGCCCCTGCAGTGTCTCAGGAATCTGGCGCAAGTGCCGGATGATGCGGAGCTGGTGCATCACTTTTGGCCGTGACGTCCTCCTGCTGCAAGGGAACGAGAACCTGTCAGAGACTCAAACGCCCCGAGGAATCAGGGGGAATTAAGGGAACCTGGAACCAGCAGTATTTCCACCCAGCACCTGCCCATCAATGAGAGATGAATTCACCTCCTGAACCCCAAAATGGAGTCTTCTTGTCCTTTCTAGAAACCTCCAGAGCCAAACCAGGGGGAGGTAGCAGGAGCTCACCCTAGAAGGAGGGGGATTGGCACTGGAGGTTACTAGAAAGGACAAGAAGACTCCATTCTGGGTTTCAGGAGGTGAATTTATCCCTCAGTGTTGGGCAGGTGCTGAGTGGAAATACTGCTGGTTCCAGGTGCCCTTAATTCCCCCTGATTCCTCGGGGCGTTTGAGTCTGACTGGTTCTCATTCCCTTGCAGCAGGAGGGCGTCACGGCCAAAGTGAGGCACCAGCTCCGCATCATCCATCACTTGCGCCAGGTGCCAGAGACACTGCAGGGGTTGTGCCTCTGAGGCCTTCAGCAACTCCCGCTCCCTGTTGCAGGTACTGCTCTGGCTCACTGTAAATGGGGAGCTAGTGGAAGGGGAAATGGAGCCCCCTGGCACTCAGTGAAAGGGAAAGTGGTGGATTCTCCATCTCTTGATGTCATTGAATGAAGACTAGATGCCTTTCTGGAATGTTTGTGCCCAAAAAGTAACTATTGTCCTATACAGGAAGCCTATGATATGCAGGGGGTTAGATGAGATGCTCTAAAGGTCTCTTCTGGCCATAAAGTGTATTAATTTTGGAAACACTGAGTATAGCATTGGGAGCAGCCTCTAATGTTTTACTGTCTAACCGGCTTGCTTCCTAGAATGAAGACGCATTGAGTGGGGTGATCCACAGAGAGTAGCTCAAACCTTCAAAGTGTCAGGCCAGCAGCAGGATATTAGCACTTCAGGGGATGGGTGGGTGTGGCAGTGACATCACAAAGGCCTTTTGCAGGAGCTCAGCCTATTGGTCAAAGTTGTAAGGGAGGTGGTGACCTCAGAGAGAGATGCTCACATCAGCCAGGCAAAACAGGGGCGCAGGGCCAGGGAAACCTGCAGGCCACAAGACCCTTCCCTGGACTGTGCCGTTGAAGTCCCCAATCCTGTGTTTTAGTGACTTCAATCGGCAGGGACCCTCCTGCTAGTGATCCCTGCCCCATGCTTCCGAGGAAGGCGAAAAACCTCCAGAGGCTCAGCCAATCTACCCTGGAGGAAAATTCCTTCCCGACCCCAAATATGGCGATCAGTAATACCCCGAGCATGTAGGCAAGAGTCTCTAGCCTGACCCTTGTTTGCCATTATGCTATTTACGTACCATTGCTTGGTTTTCCTCGGCTACTATGTTTTACCATTAAACCATTCCCTCCATAAACTTATCCAACTTAATCTTAAAACCAGACAGGTCCGTTGCCCCCACCGTTTCCCTCGGAAGGCCGTTCCAATATTTCACCCCTCTGACGGTCAGAAACCTTCGTCTGATTTCAAGCCTGAACTTCCCCACGGCCAGTTTATATCCATTGGTTCTCGTGTCCACATTAGTACTCAGCTGAAATAATTCCTCTCCCT
This sequence comes from Chrysemys picta bellii, assembly GCF_011386835.1. NCBI lineage: Eukaryota > Metazoa > Chordata > Testudines > Emydidae > Chrysemys > Chrysemys picta. The sequence goes on along the minus strand of NW_027052750.1, from coordinate 54,275 downwards.
CCCTTGTATTTATCCCTCTGATATATTTAAAGATAGCAATCATATCCCCCCTCAGCCTTCGTTTTGTCAGACTAAACAACCCGAGCTCCTCTAATCTCTTTTCATACGACAGGTTTTCCATTCCTCTGATCATCCTAGTCGCCCTTCTCTGCACCCGTTCCAATTTGAGTTCATCTTTTTTAAACATGGGAGACCAGAACTACACACAGTACTCCAAATGAGGTCTCACCAGCGCCGTATACAACGGAAGCAGGACCTCCTTATCCCTACTAGATATACCTCGCCTAATACATCCCAAGACCGCATTGGCTTTTTTCACAGCCACGTCACATTGTCGACTGATAGTCATCCTGCGGTCTACAAGGACCCCTAGGTCCTTCTCCTCTTCCGTTACTTCTAACCAATGCGTCCCCATCTTGTAACTAAAATTGTTATTAGTCATCCCCAAGTGCATCACCTTACACTTTTCACTATTAAATTTCATCTTATTTCTGACACTCCAATTCACAAGCTCATTCAAGTCTCCCTGCAGAATATCCCTATCCTCCTCCGAATTTGCAACTCCTCCCACCTTCGTATCATCCGCAAACTTTATCAGCCCACTCTTGCAATCGGTTCCGAGGTCAGTTATAAATAGATTAAATAAAATGGGTCCCAAAACCGAACCTTGAGGCACTCCACTAGTAACCTCCCTCCAACCCGACAGTTCACCCTTTAATACGACCCGCTGCATTCTCCCCATTAAACAATTCTTTATCCACCTCTGGATTTTCATATCGATCCCCATGTTTTCCAGTTTAACCAATAATTCCTCATGGGGTACAGTATCAAACGCTTTACTGAAATCCAGGTATATTAGGTCCACCGCATTTCCCTTATCTAATAAGTCCGTTACATGGTCCTGCCATGCGGGCAGGGGACTGGACTCGATGACCTCTCGAGGTCCCTTCCAGCCCTAGAATCTATGAATGTATGAAAAAAACACTGTTCTCCACCCCCACCCAGGTTGGCCAGGGAGGCGGCTCTAGCAGGGGGGGCAGGAGGGATTCTGGCAGCAGTGAAGTGGGTTGCGGGGAAGTTGAGATCTTGACCCAAGTCATCCCAGACACTAATGCTAAGCCACAGGATGGCAGCATCTAGTGTCAGTGGAGTCCAAACACTATTTCAACCCTACAGTTTTCGAGGAACAGGAGAAAGGACAAAAGAAGTAAGAGATGAAGAGAAAGGAAGGAGGGATGGAGGAAAAGGTAAAACAAGAAGGACAAACCCTAATGTCCCCAGTGATTCTACGGCACAAAATCCAAGGGATGGAATAAAATTCTGCCATCTTAAACTACTGTTTTCAATGCCTAGAATTCAGGTGGCACCACGTGGATCAGACTGAGCAGCTGCCAAAACCTCTTGGAGGCTCTTACCTTCTAAACAGGGACGTCTGTTTTCTAGTAAAATCAGTAAAAGGAAAGGAGAAAACTCGAAAAAGGCTCCTGCACGCACTCACGTACGTGAACCCTAATACTCTCTCAGTCCTCAAAGAAAGACCCCGAGAAGGAGACTTGCTGAAGCAAAGCCACAGGGTCTCTGAGGTTTCCCTGGCCCTGTGCTCCTGTCCTGCCAGGCTGATGTCAGCATCTCTCTCTGAGGTCACCACCTCCCTAACACATTTGACCAATAAGCTGACATCCTGCAAAAGACCTTTGTGATATCACTGCCACCAATCAAACCCTTAAGTGCTAATGTCCTGCTGCTGGCCTGACACTATGAAGGTTTGAGCTACTCTCTGTGGATCACCCCACTCAATGCGTCTTCATTCTAGGAAGCAAGTGGGCTAGACAGTAAAACATCAGAGGCTGCTCCCAATGCTACACTCAGTGTTTCCAAAATTAGTAGACTTTATGGCCACAAGGGACCTTTAGAGCATCTAATCTAAGCCCCTGCATATCATAGGCTTCCTGTATAGTACAATAGTTACTCTTTGGGCACACACATTCCAGAAAGGCATCTAGTCTTCCTTCAATGACATCAAGAGATGGAGAATCCACCACTTTCCCTTTTAGTGAGTGCCAGGGGGCTCCATTTCCCCTTCCACTAGCTCCCCATTTACAGTGAGCCACAGCAGTACCTGCAGCAGGGAGCGGGAGTTGCTGATGGCCTCAGAGGCACAGCCCCTGCAGTGTCTCAGGAATCTGGCGCAAGTGCCGGATGATGCGGAGCTGGTGCATCACTTTTGGCCGTGACGTCCTCCTGCTGCAAGGGAACGAGAACCTGTCAGAGACTCAAACGCCCCGAGGAATCAGCGGGAATTAAGGGCACCTGGAAAAGACGGTTACTCACCGTTGTAACTGTTGTTCTTCGAGATGTGTTGCTCATATCCATTCCATTAGGTGTGTGTGCGCGCCGCGTGCACGATCGTTGGAAGATTTTCTACCCTAGCAACACCGGCGGGTCGGCTGTGGAGCCCCCTAGAGTGGCGCCTTCATGGCGCTGAATATATACCCCAGCCGACCCGGCGCCCCCTCAGTTCCTTCTTGCCGGCTACTCCGACAGTGGGGACGGGGGGCGGGTTTGGAATGGATATGAGCAACACATCTCGAAGAACAACAGTTACAACGGTGAGTAACCGTCTTTTCTTCTTCGAGTGCTTGCTCATATCCATTCCATTAGGTGACTCCCAAGCCCAACTTAGGTGGTGGGGTCGGAGTGAGACATTGCTGTGTGCAAAACCGCTGATCCGAAGGCAGCATCGTCCCTGGACTGCTGCACTAGTGCATAGTGCTCTGTAAACGTGTGGACTGATGACCAAACCGCAGCTCTACAAATGTCCTGGATCGGAACTTGCGCCAGGAAAGCCGTCGAGGAAGCTTGGGCCCTCGTGGAGTGAGCGGTGAGGTGCGGTGCTGAGACACCTGCCAGGTCATAGCAAGTCCGGATGCAAGACGTAATCCAGGAGGATAGGCGTTGTGAGGAGACCGGTGAGCCTTTCATTCGGTCGGCCACTGCAACGAAGAGTTGCGTCGTCTTTCTAAAGTGCCTTGTGCGGTCAATATAGAAGGCCAGTGCCCTGCGTACGTCCAGAGAATGCAAACGTTGATCCTGGCGAGTGGCATGTGGTTTAGGATGAAAGACCGGGAGAAATATATCCTGGTTGATATGAAAAGGAGAAACCACCTTAGGGAGAAAGGCAGGATGTGGACGAAGCTGCACTTTATCCTTATGGAAAACTGTGTAAGGGGGCTCGGATGTAAGCGCCCTGAGTTCAGAAACGCGCCTTGCTGAGGTGATGGCTACGAGGAAGGCTGTCTTCCAGGATAGGTACAGAAGTGAACAGGTGGCCAGTGGCTCGAATGGAGGACCTGTGAGCTTGGAAAGAACCAGGTTGAGGTCCCACGTCGGAACGGGCTGACGTTGCTGTGGGTACATCCGGTCTAAGCCCTTGAGGAATCTAACGACCATCGGGTTAGAGAATACCGAAGACGCGAGTTCCCCTGGGTGAAAGGCCGATATAGCGGCCAGGTGAACTCTAATTGAAGATATCGCCAACCCCTGCTGTTTTAGGGAGAGGAGATATTCCAAAATGAGAGGGATAGGTGCCTGTAACGGGGACGTGGCTCGTTGTTCGCACCAACAGGAGAACCGCTTCCACTTGGCCAAGTATGTGGTCCGTGTTGAGGGCTTCCTACTGCTCAGCAGAATCTGTTGGACAGAGTGCGAGCACTGCTGCTCTGCCTGGGTGAACCATGGAGCAGCCACGCCGTGAGGTGGAGTGATTGCAGGTCGGGGTGACGCAGGCGACCGTGGTCCTGAGAGATGAGATCCGGGCATAATGGAAGCGGGATCGGTGTCTGAACCGAGAGTTCCAACAGCGTGGTGTACCAATGTTGTCTCGGCCACGCTGGGGCGATCAGAATCACCTGTGCCTGGTCTCTGCGCAATTTGAGCAGTACCTTGTGGACCAGAGGAAACGGAGGGAAGGCATAGAACAGGTGGTCTTTCCAGGGAAGGAGAAACGCATCCGAGAGGGAGCCCGGAGCTCGACCTTGCAGGGAGCAGAATACGTGGCACTTCCTGTTGTCTCGAGATGCAAACAGGTCTATCTGGGGAAACCCCCACTTCTGGAAAACGGAATGTATGATGTCCGGACGGATAGACCACTCGTGTGTTTGAAAGGACCTGCTGAGTCGGTCCGCTAAAGTGTTCTGGACTCCAGGGAGGAACGATGCCGTGAGAAGGATTGAGTGGGCGATGCAGAAGTCCCACAGGCGAATGGCCTCTTGGCATAGAATTGACGAACGTGCTCCTCCTTGCTTGTTGATGTAAAACATGGCCGTGGTGTTGTCGATGAGAACTAACACACAGCGGCCACGTAGGAGATTGAGAAATGCCTGGCACGCCAGGCGCACCGCCATCAGTTCCCGAACATTGATGTGCAGGGCTAGCTGGGGTGCAGTCCACAGGCCCTGGGTATGGTGCTCGTTGAGATGGGCGCCCCAACCCAGAGATGAAGCGTCTGTGACCAGATGCAGAGAGGGTTGTGGGGCGTGAAACGGCATCCCCTCGCAAACCACATTGTGATCTAGCCACCATGTGAGGGAGGTCAGGACCGAGTTCGGGACTGTGACCACCATGTTCAGGCTGTCCCAATGTGGGCGGTATATTGATGACACCCAGGTCTGGAGTGGGCGAAGCCGAAGTCTGGCATGCCTGGTTACGTACGTGCAGGAAGCCATGTGACCCAGCAGGGTAAGGCACGACCTCACCGTGGTAGTTGGAAAGGCCTTGAGTCCTTGAATGAGGCTCGTGATGGGGCAAAAGCGATTGTCTGGCAGGATGGCTTGTGCGCGTCTGGAGTCTAGAACCGCGCCGATGAATTCTATTCTCTGGGTAGGTTCTAGAGTGGATTTGTCCTTGTTGAGTAGGATACCCAACTTGTTGAATGTGTGCACTATTATGTGGACGTGATCTCGAACTTGTTCTTTGGTGCGACCGCGTACCAGCCAGTCGTCTAGGTACGGGAACACCTGTATCCCTTGCCGACGAAGGTACGCTGCCACGACAGCCATACATTTCGTGAACACCCGTGGGGCCGAGGATAGGCCGAAGGGAAGGACTGCAAATTGGTAGTGCACCCTGTTTACCACGAATCGCAGGAAGCGTCTGTGAGGCGGGTAAATAGCAATGTGAAAGTATGCGTCTTTCATGTCGAGGGCGGCGAACCAGTCTCCAGGATCGAGGGAAGGGATAATGGCCCCCAGAGAGACCATGCGGAACTTCAACTTTACTACGAATTTGTTGAGTCCGCGCAAGTCCAAGATAGGTCGCAGACCTCCTTTGGACTTGGGAATGAGGAAGTAACGGGAATAGAATCCCCTGCCCCTTAACTCCACTGGAACCTCCTCTATGGCCCCCATAGCGAGGAGCGTAGAAACTTCCTGTATAAGAAGTTGCTTGTGAGAAGGGTCCCTGAAGAGGGACGGGGAAAGGGGGTGGGAGGGGGGGATTGAAGAAAACTGGATAGCGTATCCCCTCTCCACCGTGCGAAGGACCCAACGGTCCGAAGTTATAAGGCACCAAACACGGTGGAAGTGGGAGAGGCGATCCCGAAAGGAGGGGGCTGGATCCTGGGGGATGACTGGGGCGCCGTCCTCGACCGCACCTTCAAAAGTTCTGCCTGGGGCCTGAAGGTGGTCTAGGTGGCCCCTGGTTCTGACCAGGTTGAGGGCCGGTCCACCTTCTTCTACCACCTCGCCCTCGCCTCCGGGCCGAGTCCTGTCTCTGACGAGGCCGGGGGGGGTAGAAGCGCTGAGGCTGCGGTCTAAATGGCCTGCGCTGAGGGCCCACAACATGCATCCCCAAGGAACGCATGATCGTCCTGGAGTCCTTGAGGCTCTGCAGGCGAGAGTCCGTCTTTTCAGAAAACAACCCTTGACCTTCGAAGGGTAGATCCTGCTGCAGTTCCTGAGGCAGACCCGAAACCTGGAGCCAGGAGATCCTCCGCATAGCGATACCTGAGGCCAGGGTTCTCGCAGCAGAGTCCGCTATGTCTAAGGAGGCCTGTAAGGAGGTCCGAGTCACCTTCTTACCCTCCTCTACCAGGGCTCCAAACTCCTCTCTGGACTCTTGGGGAACCAACTCCTTAAACTTCCCCATAGAGTTCCAGGAGTTAAAGCTATAGCGGCTCAAGAGCGCCTGCTGGTTAGCCGCTCTAAGTTGCAGCCCTCCGGCTGAGTAAACTTTACGGCCGAATAAATCGAGGCGCTTAGCCTCCTTTGATTTGGGCGCTGCGGCCTGCTGACCGTGGCGCTCCCTTGCGTTCACTGATGCCACCACCAGTGAACACGGCTGGGGGTGGGTATACAAGTACCCGTAGTCTTTAGACGGGACAAAGTATTTCCTTTCCACCCCTCTCGCTGTGGGCGGGATAGAGGCAGGAGTCTGCCATATCGTAGAAGCATTGGCCTGTATCGTGCGGATCAGGGGTAACGCCACCCTCGATGGGGCATCCGCTCCGAGGATATTCACGATCGGGTCGTGCACCTCCACTATCTCCTCCGCCTGCAGGTCCATGTTACGGGCCATCCTGCGCAGAAGATCCTGGTGAGCCCGAAGATCTATTGGAGGTGGGCCTGTGCACGATGTGCCCGCCACTGCCTCATCCGGAGAAGAAGAGGAAGATGCCTCCGGTGGAACAGGATCCAAGGGCTGGTCCTGTTCTCCCTGTTCCTGGGCTGGAGCATCACCTGCGCCTGGGTCCAGGGCGTCAGGTGGTGCGGACACAGAAGCCTCCATGCCCCCTGGCGGAGGCCGAGAAATGGTGGACTCCGGGGCCCTTCTGACGGAGTGACCGGAGCGAGAGGTCGAAGCAATTGGAGCCCCTTGCGCCTGATGGTACGCCCACGGGGTCCAAAACGACCAGTGAGATGGGCCATGAGAATGGTCCTCTGTCATGTCCTGCCAATGTCCCAAGTCCTGTTCCTCGGCTTGCCCCTGAGGGGGGGTATGCCGATCTCGAGAGGTCCTCCGAGGAGCGGGACACCGATCTCGATGGCCACGGCGGTGCCGAGAGCGTCGAGACGATTCCCGTGGGCTGCGGTGCCGCACGGTGCCGGTCCGGAGATGATCTATCTCTACGCGGTGCCGGCGATCGGTGCCGGGACCGTGACCGGTGCCGATGACCTCGTCGGTGCCGGGAGTCGGATCTGGACCTCGACGAGGACCTGGAGTATGCCCGGTGCCGGGAGCGGCCTCTCGACGTCGAGCGTAGCGGTGCCGAGAACTACGTCTCGACGTTGATCGGTGCCGACGATCATAGCGGTGCCGAGACGTAGAGCGGTGCCGCGAAGAAGATCTTGGCCGCGAGTACGACCGGTGCCGAGGCGATATTCGGTGCCGGGACTGCGAGCGGCGTGGGGACCTGCTTCGGGACCTGGATCGGTGCCGAGGTTCCAGCCCTTGCGATGGAGGGCGCATCAAGGCAGGTTTCCCCCTCGACTGGACCGGGCGAGTCAACGGTGCCGTCGGTGCCGGTGGTTGGGGCGGTGCCGGCTCCGTGAGAGCTATTAAGTCTCTCGCCGCCGCGAAGGTCTCTGGAGTCGACGGGAGGCACTGTATCACCGCCGGCCTCGGTGGAGACGCTATCTGCACCGGACTCAACGGCCTCGGCGCCGGAGTCGACGGTGCTGGAGGCACCTGTTTCCGGTGCTCCACCGGTGGACGCGGCTCTACCCCCAGCACTGGGGGAGCCGGCGTCTTCGGCACGGAGGTCCCCGTCTTATGGGCTTTTTTATGCCCCGGGGATAATGACCGGCGCCGAGGCACTTGCTGTACTTGCGGTGCCGACGAGGTCCGGTGCCGGGGAGGCTTGTCCGACGCCACTCGCGTGGTCGTCATAGCCGGTGCCGCTGGGGCACTGCGCACCGAGGCGCTAGGTGCCGGGGCCTGACTTGTAGACGGAGCGTCCGGACTAAGTGCCGCCTCCATCAGGAGTTGCCGGAGCCGAAAGTCCCGCTCCTTCTTGGTCCTTGGTCTGAAGGCCTTACAGATCTTGCACTTATCTGTTTGATGGGACTCTCCCAGGCACTTCAGACAGGAGTCGTGCGGGTCGCTCGTGGGCATAGGCTTAGCGCAGGAGGCGCACTGCTTGAAGCCGGGAGCGTTGGGCATGAGCCCGGCCCCACAGCCGGGGGAGAAAGGGGGAGACGACCCCCTTAATCCCCTGAACTACAATAACACCTAAAACAACTTTAAACTATTTAACTATTTAACTATAAACACTAGAACTACAACTATAACTATAACTGCGAATGACTAACTAAGCTAGGGAGAGTGGAGAACAGCTAAGCAGCGCTCCACAGTTCCAACGACCGTCAGGGGCGGTAAGAAGGAACTGAGGGGGCGCCGGGTCGGCTGGGGTATATATTCAGCGCCATGAAGGCGCCACTCTAGGGGGCTCCACAGCCGACCCGCCGGTGTTGCTAGGGTAGAAAATCTTCCGACGATCGTGCACGCGGCGCGCACACACACCTAATGGAATGGATATGAGCAAGCACTCGAAGAAGAACCAGCACTACTTCCACCCATCACCTGCCCACCACTGAGGGATGAATTCACCTCCTGAACCCCAGAATGGAGTCTTCTTGTCCTTTCTAGTAACCTCCAGTGCCAAATCCCCTCCTTGAAGGGTGAGCTGCTGCTACCTCCCTCTCAGTGCCCTTGACAGATGTTCCACCACCAAACCACAGCTCAAGTTATCAGAACCCTCTTCTCCACCCCCACCCAGGTTGGGCAGGGAGGCGGCTCTAGCAGGGGTGGCAGGAGGGATTCTGCCAGCAGTGAAGTGGGTTGCGGGGAGGTTGAGATCTTGCCCCAAGTCATCCCAGACACCAATGCTAATCCACACGATGGCAGCATCTAGTGTCAGTGGAGTCCAAGCACTATTTCAACCACACAGGTTTGGATGAACTCCCCACAAAGGGAGGTGAAGAGCACCCCCAGCAACACACAAACACACACAGACACACAAACCACTCCCGGTGGTGGGAGGGGAACAGGAGAAAGGACAAAAGAAGTAAGAGATGAAGAGAAAGGAAGGAGGGAGGGAGGAAAAGGTAAAATGAAAAGGACAAACACTAATGTCCCCAGTGATTCTACGGGACAAAATCACAGGGAGGGAATAAAATTCTGCCACCTTGAACTAGTGTTTTCCATGCTTAGAATTCAGCTGGCACCAGGTGGATCAGACTGAACAGGATACAAACCTCTCCGAGGCACTTACTTTCCTCAAAGGGAGACCTCAAGGAGGAGACTTGCTGAAGCAAAGCCAGAGGGGTCTCTGAGGTTTCCCTGGCCCTCATGTCAGCATCTCTCTCTGATGTCAGCATCTCTCGCTGAGGTCACCACCTCCCTAACACATTTGACCAATAAGCTGACGTCCTGCAAAAGGCCTTTGTGGTGTCACTGCCACACCCAACCAAACCCTGAAGTGCTAATGTCCTCCTGCTGGCCTGACACTTTGAAGGTTTGAGCTACTCTGTGTGAATCACCCCACTCAATGGGTCTTCATTCTAGGAAGCAAGCCGGCTAGACAATAAAACATCAGAGGCTGCTCCCAATGCTACACTCACTGTTTCCAAAATTATTACACTTTATGGCCAGAAGAGACCTTTAGAGCATCTCATCTAAGCCCCTGCATATCATGGGCTTCCTGTATAGTACAATAGTTACTTTTTGGCCACAAACATTCCAGAAAGGTATCTAGTCTAAATTAAATGACATTAAGAGATGGAGAATCCATCACTTTCCCTTTTAGTGAGTGCTAGGGGGCTCCATTTCCCCTTCCACTAGCTCCCCATTTACAGTGAGCCAGAGCAGTACCTGCAGCAGGGAGCGGGAGTTGCTGATGGCCTCAGAGGCACAGCCCCTGCAGTGTCTCAGGAATCTGGCGCAAGTGCCGGATGATGCGGAGCTGGTGCATCACTTTTGGCCGTGACGTCCTCCTGCTGCAAGGGAACGAGAACCTGTCAGAGACTCAAACGCCCCGAGGAATCAGGGGGAATTAAGGGAACCTGGAACCAGCAGTATTTCCACCCAGCACCTGCCCATCAATGAGAGATGAATTCACCTCCTGAACCCCAAAATGGAGTCTTCTTGTCCTTTCTAGAAACCTCCAGAGCCAACCCCCCTCCTTGTAGGGTGAGCTCCTGCTACCTCCTGCTCAGTGCCCTTCACAGATATTCCACCTCCAAACCACAGCTCAAGTCATCAGAACCCTCTTCTCCACCCCGACACAGGTTGGGCTGGGAGGCGGCTCTAACAGGGTGTGCAGGAGGGATTCTGACAGCAGTGAAGTGGGTTGCAGGGAGGTTGAGATCTTGACCCAAGTCATCCCAGACACTAATGCTAAGTCACACAATGGCAGCATCTACTGTCAGTGGGGTCCAAGCACTATTTCAACCCCACAGTTTTGGATCAATTCCCCACAAGGGGAGGAAAAGAGAACCATCAGCACCACACACACACACACACACACACACACACACACACACACACCACTCCTGGTGGTGTGAGGGGAACAAGAGAAAGGACAAAAGAAGTAAGAGATGAAGAGAAAGGAAGGAGGGATGGAGGAAAAGGGAAAAGGAAAAGGACAAACCCTAATGTCCCCATGTCGGACATCAGGAATGGTAACATACATAAGCCAGTATGTGAACACTTCAATCTCCCTGGTCATTCTATTACAGATTTAAAAGTCACTATCATTGAACAAAAAAACTTCAGAAACAGACTTCAAAGAGAAACAGCAGAACTAAAATTCATTTGCAAATTCAACACCATTAATCTGGGCTTGAATAGGGACTGGGAGTGGCTGGCTCACTACAGAAGCAGCTTTTCCTCTCCTGGAATTGACACCTCCTCATCTATTATTGGGAGTGGACTACATCCACCCTGATTTTTGAATTGGCCCTGTCAACACTGGTTCTCCACTTGTGAAATAACTCCCTGCTCTCCATGTGTCAGTATATAATGCCTGCATCTGTAACTTTCACTCTATGCATCCGAAGAAGTGAGGTTTTTACTCACGAAAGCTTATGCCCAAATAAATCTGTTAGTCTTTAAGGTGCCACCAGACTCCTTGTTGTTTTCCTAATATCCCCAGTGATTCTACGGGACAAAATCCCAGGGAGGGAATAAAATTCTGCCACCTTAAACTAGTGTTTTCCATGCCTAGAATTCAGATGGCACCAGGTGGATCAGACTGAACAGGTTACAAACCTCTCCGAGGCACTTACTTTCTCAACAGGGACTTCTGTTTTCTAGTAAAATGGGTAAAAGGAAAGGAGAAAACTCAAAAGAGGCTCCTGCTCACACTCACATATGTGAACCCTAATACTCTCTCAGTCCTCAAAGAGAGCTCGAGAAGGAGACTTGCTGAAGCAAAGCCACAGGGGTCTCTGAGGTTTCCCTGGCCCTGCGCCCCTGTTTTGCCTGGCTGATGTGAGCATCTCTCTCTGAGGTCACCACCTCCCTAACAACTTTGACCAATAGGCTGAGCTCCTGCAAAAGGCCTTTGTGATGTCACTGCCACACCCACCCATCCCCTGAAGTGCTAATATCCTGCTGCTGGCCTGACACTTTGAAGGTTTGAGCTACTCTCTGTGGATCACCCCACTCAATGCGTCTTCATTCTAGGAAGCAAGCCGGTTAGACAGTAAAACATTAGAGGCTGCTCCCAATGCTACACTCAGTGTTTCCAAAATTAATACACTTTATGGCCAGAAGAGACCTTTAGAGCATCTCATCTAACCCCCTGCATATCATAGGCTTCCTGTATAGGACAATAGTTACTTTTTGGGCACAAACATTCCAGAAAGGCATCTAGTTTCATTCAATGACTTCAAGAGATGGAGAATCCACCACTTTCCCTTTCACTGAGTGCCAGGGGGCTCCATTTCCCCTTCCACTAGCTCCCCATTTACAGTGAGCCAGAGCAGTACCTGCAACAGGGAGCGGGAGTTGCTGAAGGCCTCAGAGGCACAACCCCTGCAGTGTCTCAGGCACCTGGCGCAAGTGATGGATGATGCGGAGCTGGTGCCTCACTTTGGCCGTGACGCCCTCCTGCTGCAAGGGAACGAGAACCTGTCAAAGACTCAAACGCCCCGAGGAATCGGGGGAATTAAGGGCATCTGGAACCAGCAGTATTTCCACCCAGCACCTCCCCACCACTGAGGGATGAATTCACCTCCTGAACCCCAGAATGGAGTCTTCTTGTCCTTTCTAGTAACCTCCAGTGCCAACCCCCCTCCTTGAAGGATGACATCCTGCTACTTCCCCCTCAGTGCCCTTGACAGCTGTTCCACCTCCAAACCACAGCTCAAGTTATCAGAACCCTCTTCTCCACCCCCACCCAGGTTGGGCAGGGAGGCGGCTCTAGCAGGGGGGGCAGGAGGGATTCTGCCAGCAGTGAAGTGGGTTGCGGGGAGGTTGAGATCTTGCCCCAATCATCCCAGACACTAATGCTAAGCCACAGGATGGCAGCATCTAGTGTCATTGGAGTTCAAGCACTATTTCAACCTTACAGTTTTGGATCAACTTCCCACAAGGGGAGGTGAAGAGCACCCCCAGCAACACACACACACCCCACTCCTGGTGGTGGCAGGTGAACAGGAGAAAGGACAAAAGAAGTAAGAGATGAAGAGAAAGGAAGGAGGGATGGAGGAAAAGGTAAAACGAAAATGACAAACACTAATGTCCCCTGTGATTCTACGGGACAAAATCCCACAGAGGGAATAAAATTCTGCCACCTTAACCTAGTGTTTTCCATGCCTAGAATTCAGCTGGCACCAGATGGATCAGACTGAGCAGGTTCCAAAACCTCTTGGAGGCTCTTACCTTCTAAATAGGGACGTCTGTTTTCTAGTAAAATCCGTCAAAGGAAAGGAGAAAACTCCAAAGAGGCTCCTGCTCGCACTCACACATGTGAACACTAATACTCTCTCAGTCCTCAAAGAGAGACCTCGAGAAGGAGACTTGCTGAAGCAATAACAGACACTTGGTGGGATAACTCACATGACTGGAGTACTGTCATGGATGGATATAAACTGTTCAGGAAGGACAGGCAGGGCAGAAAAGGTGGGGGAGTTGCATTGTATGTAAGAGAGGAGTATGAGTGCTCAGAGGTCCGGTATGAAACTGTAGAAAAACCTGAGAGTCTCTGGATAAAGTTGAGAAGTGTGAGCAACAAGGGGGATGTCACGGTTGGAGTCTGGTATAGACCACCAGACCAGGGGGATGAGGTGGACGAGGCTTTCTTCTGGCAACTAGCAGAAGTTGCTAGATCGCAGGCCCTGGTTCTCATGGGAGACTTTAATCACCCTGATATCTGCTAGGAGAGCAATACAGCGGTGCACAGACAATCCAGGAAGTTTTTGGAAAGTGTAGGGCACAATTTCCTGGTGCAAGTGCTGGAGGAACCAACTAGGGGCAGAGCTTTTCTCGACCTGCTGCTCACAAACAGGGAAGAATTAGTAGGGGAAGCAAAAGTGGATGGGAACCTGGGAGGCAGTGACCATGAGATGGTCGAGTTCAGGATCCTGACACAAGGAAGAAAGGAGAGCAGCAGAATACGGACCCTGGACTTCAGAAAAGCAGACTTTGACTCCCTCAGGGAACAGATGGGCAGGATCCCCTGGGAGAATAACATGAAGGGCAAAGGGGTCCAGGAGAGCTGGCTGTATTTTAAAGAATCCTTATTGCGGTTGCAGGAACAAACCATCCCGATGTGTAGAAAGAATAGTAAATATGGCAGGCGACCAGCTTGGCTAAACAGTGAAATCCTTGCTGATCTTAAACGCAAAAAAGAAGCTTACAAGAAGTGGAAGATTGGACAAATGACCAGGGAGGAGTATAAAAATATTGCTCAGGCATGCAGGAGTGAAATCAGGAAGGCCAAATCACACTTGGAGTTGCAGCTAGCAAGAGATGTTAAGAGTAACAAGAAGGGTTTCTTCAGGTATGTTAGCAACAAGAAGAAAGTCAAGGAAAGTGTGGGCCCCTTACTGAATGAGGGAGGCAACCTAGTGACTGAGGATGTGGAAAAAGCTAATGTACTCAATGCTTTTTTTGCCTCTGTCTTCACGAACAAGGTCAGCTCCCAGACTGCTGCACTGGGCAGCACAATATGGGGAGAAGGTGACCAGCCCTCTGTGGAGAAAGAAGTGGTTCGGGACTATTTAGAAAAACTGGACGTGCACAACTCCATGGGGCTGGATGCGCTGCATCCGAAGGTGCTAAAGGACTTGGCGGATGAGATTGCACAGCCATTAGCCATTATTTTTGAAAACTCATGGCGATCGAGGGAGGTCCCGGATGACTGGAAAAAGGCTAATGTAGTGCCCATCTTTAAAAAAGGGAAGGAGGAGGATCCGGGGAACTACAGGCCAGTCAGCCTCACCTCAGTCCCTGGAAAAATCATGGAGCAGGTCCTCAAGGAATCAATGATGAAACACTTAGAGGAGAGGAAAGTGATCAGGAACAGTCAGCATGGATTCACCAAGGGCAAGTCGTGCCTGACTAACCTAATTGCCTTCTATGATGAGATAACTGGCTCTGTGGATGAGGGGAAAGCAGTGGATGTGTTATTCCTTGACTTTAGCAAAGCTTTTGATACGCTCTCCCACAGTATTCTTGCCACCAAGTTAAAGAAGTATGGGCTGGATGAATGGACTGTAAGGTGGATAGAAAGCTGGCTGGATCGTCGGGCTCAACGGGTAGTGATCAATGGCTCCATGTCTAGTTGGCAGCCGGTTTCAAGCGGAGTAGTGCCCCAAGGGTCGGTCCTGGGGCCGGTTTTGTTTAATATCTTTATTAATGATCTGGAGGATGGTGTGGACTGCACTCTCAGCAAGTTTGCAGATGACACTAAACTAGGAGGCGTGGTAGATACGCTAGAGAGTAGGGATCGGATACAGAGGGACCTAGACAAATTAGAGGATTGGGCCAAAAAAAACCTGATGAAGTTCAACAAGGACAAGTGCAGAGTCCTGCACTTAGGACGGAAGAATCCCATGCACTGCTACAGACTAGGGACCAAATGGCTAGGTAGCAGTTCTGCAGAAAAGGACCTAGGGGTCACAGTGGACGAGAAGCTGGATATGAGTCAACAGTGTGCTCTTGTTGCCAAGAAGGCTAACGGCATTTTGGGCTGTATAAGTAGGGGCATTGCCAGCAGATCGAGGAACGTGATCGTTCCCCTTTCTCCGACAGGCCCCACACTACAAGAAGGATGTGGAAAAATTGGAAAGAGTCCAGTGGAGAGCAACAAAAATGATTAGGGGTCTGGAGCACATGACTTATGAGGAGAGGCTGAGGGAACTGGGATTGTTTAGTCTCCAGAAGAGAAGAATGAGGGGGGATTTGATAGCAGCCTTCAACTACGTGAAGGGGGGTTCCAAAGAGGATGGAGCTCGGTTGTTCTCAGTGGTGGCAGATGACAGAACAAGGAGCAATGGTCTCAAGTTGCAGTGGGGGAGGTCCAGGTTGGATATTAGGAAACACTATTTCACTAGGAGGGTGGTGAAGCACTGGAATGCGTTAACTAGGGAGGTGGTGGAGTCTCCTTCCTTGGAGGTTTTTAAGGCCCGGCTTGACAAAGCCCTGGCTGGGATGATTTAGTTGGGAATTGGTCCTGCTTTGAGGACGGGGTTGGAGTAGATGACCTCTTGAGGTCCCTTCCAACCCTGATATTCTATGATTCTATGATTCTATGAAAGTCACAGGGGTCTCTGAGGTTTCCCTGGCCCTAAGCCCCTGTCCTGCCTGATGTCAGCATCTCTCTCGGAGGTTACCACCTCCCTAACACCTTTGACCAATAGGCTGAGGTCCTGAAAAGGCCTTTGTGATGTCACTGCCACACCCACCCATCCCCGGAAGTGCTAATGTCCTGCTGAAAGAAGAACAGGAGTACTTGTGGCACCTTAGAGACTAACAAATTTATTAGAGCATAAGCTTTCGTGGACTACAGCCCACTTCTTCGGATGTCCTGCTGCTGGCCTGACACTTTGAAGGTTTGAGCTACTCTGTGTGGATCACCCCACTCAATGCGTCTTCATTCTAGGAAGCAAGCCGGCTAGACAGTAAAACATCAGAGGCTGCTCCCAATACTACACTCAGTGTTTCCAAAATTTGTAGACTTTATGGCCACAAGAGACCTTTAGAGCATCTCATCTAACCCCCTCCATATCATAGGCTTCCAGTATAGTACAAAAGTTACTTTTTCGGCACACACATTCCAGAAAGGCATCTAGTCTTCAATCAATGACATCAAGAGTTGGAGAATCCACCACTTTCCCTTTTAGTGAGTGCCAGGGGGCTCCATTTCCCCTTCCACTAGCTCCCCATTTACAGTGAGCCAGAGCAGTACCTGCAGCAGGGAGAGGGAGTTCCTAAGGCCTCAGAGGAATAGCCCCTGCAGTGTCTCAGGCACATGGCGTAAGTGCCGGATGATGCGGAGCTGGTGCATCCCTTTGGCCGAGACGTCCTCCTCCTGCAAGGGAACGAGAACCTGTCAGAGACTCAAATGCCCCGAGGAATCAGGGGCAATTAAGAACACCTGGAACCAGCAGTATTTACACCCAGCACCTCCCCACCACTGAGGGATGAATTCACCTCCTGAACCCCAGAATGGAGTCGTCTTCTCCTTTCTAGTAATCTCCAGTGCCAACCCCCGTCCTTGTAGGGTGAGCTCCTGCTACCTCCCCCTCAGTGCCCTTGACAGCTGTTCCACCTCCAAACCACAGCTCAAGTTATCAGAACCCTCTTCTCCACCCCCACCCAGGTTGGGCAGGGAGGCGGCTCTAGCAGGGGGGGCAGGTGGGATTCTGGCAGCAGTGAAGTGGGTTGCGGGGAGGTTGAGATCTTGCCCCAAGTCATCCCAGACACTAATGCTAAACCACACGATGGCAGCATCTAGTGTCAGTGGAGTCCAAGCACTATTTCAACCATACAGTTTTGGATCAACTCCCAACAAGGGGAGGTGAAGAGCACCCCCAACAACACACACACACACACACACACACACACACACACATATATACCACTCCTGGTGGTGGGAGGGGAACAAGAGAAAGGACAAAAGAAGTAAGAGATAAAGAGAAAGGAAGGAGGGATGGAGGAAAAGGTAAAACGAAAAGGACAAACCCTAATGTCCCCAGTGATTCTACCAGAAAATATTACAGGAAGGGATTAAAATTCTGCCACCTTGAACTAGTGTTTTCCATGCCTAGAATTCAGCTGGCACCAGATGGATCAGACTGAGCAGGTTCCAAAACCTCTTGGAGGCTCTTACTTTCTAAACAGGGATGTCTGTTTTCTAGTAAAATCAGTAAAAGGAAAGGAGACAACTCGAAAGAGGCTCCTGCTCTCACTCAAATACGTGAATCCTAATACTCTCTCAGTCCTCAAGAGAAACCTCGAGAAGGAGACTTGCTGAAGCAAAGCCACAGGGGTCTCTGAGGTTTCCCTGGCCATGCGCCCCTGTCCTGCCTCGCTGATGGCAGCATCTCTCTCTGAGCTTACCACCTCCCTAACACCTTTGACCAATATGCTGAGGTCCTGCAAAAGACCTTTGTGATATCACTGCCACCAATCAAACCCTTAAGTGCTAATGTCCTGCTGCTGGCCTGACACTATGAAGGTTTGAGCTACTCTCTGTGGATCACCCCACTCAATGCGTCTTCATTCTAGGAAGCAAGTGGGCTAGACAGTAAAACATCAGAGGCTGCTCCCAATGCTACACTCAGTGTTTCCAAAATTAGTAGACTTTATGGCCACAAGGGACCTTTAGAGCATCTAATCTAAGCCCCTGCATATCATAGGCTTCCTGTATAGTACAATAGTTACTCTTTGGGCACACACATTCCAGAAAGGCATCTAGTCTTCATTCAATGACATCAAGAGATGGAGAATCCACCACTTTCCCTTTTAGTGAGGGCCAGGGGGCTCCATTTCCCCTTCCACTAGCTCCCCATTTACAGTGAGCCAGAGCAGTACCTGCAGCAGGGAGCGGGAGTTGCTGAAGGCCTCAGAGGAACAGCCCCTGCAGTGTCTCAGGCACCTGGCGCAAGTGCCGGATGATGCGGGGCTGGTGCATCACTTTGGCCGTGACGTCCTCCTGCTGCAAGGGAATGAGAACCTGTCAGAGACTCAAAGGCCCTGAGGAATCAGGGGGAATTAAGGGCACCTGGAACCAGCAGTATTTCCACCCACCACCTGCCCACCGCTGAGGGATGAATTCACCTCCTGAACCCCAGAATGGAGTCTTCTTGTCCTTTCTAGTATCCTCCAGTGCCAACCCCACTCCTTGTAGGATTAGCTCCTGCTACCTCCCCCTCAGTGTTCTTCACAGCTGTTCCACCTCCAAACCAAACCTCAAGTTATCAGAACCCTCTTCTGCACCCCCAACCAGGTTGGGCATCCAGGCGGCTCTAGCGGGGGGGCAGGAGGGATTCTGCCAGAAGTGAAGTGGGTTGAGGGGAAGTTGAGATATTGCCCCAAGTCATCCCAGACACTAATGCTAAGCCACAGGATGGCAGCATCTAGTGTTAGTGGAGTCCAAACACTATTTCAACCCCACAGTTTTCGAGGAACAGGAGAAAGGACAAAAGAAGTAAGAGATGAAGAGAAAGGAAGGAGAGATGGAGGAAAAGGTAAAACAAAAAGGACAAACCCTAATGTCCCCAGTGATTCTACGGCACAAAATCCAAGGGATGGAATAAAATTCTGACATCTTAAACTACTGTTTTCCATGCCTAGAATTCAGCTGGCACCACGTGGATCAGACTGAGCAGCTGCCAAAACCTCTTGGAGGCTCTTACCTTCTAAACAGGGACGTCTGTTTTCTAGTAAAATCAGTAAAAGGAAAGGAGAAAACTCGAAAGAGGCTCCTGCACGCACTCACGTACGTGAACCCTAATACTCTCTCAGTCCTCAAAGAAAGACCCCGAGAAGGAGACTTGCTGAAGCAAAGCCACAGGGTCTCTGAGGTTTCCCTGGCCCTGTGCTCCTGTCCTGCCAGGCTGATGTCAGCATCTCTCTCTGAGGTCACCACCTCCCTAACACATTTGACCAATAAGCTGACATCCTGCAAAAGGCCTTTGTGATGTCACTGACACACCCAACCAAACCCTGAAGTGCTAATGTCCTGCTGCTGGCCTGACACTTTGAAGGTTTGAGGTTGTCATAACTATAAAGGGAAGGGTAACAGCTGTCCTGTGTACAGTACTATAAAATCCTCCTAGCCAGAGACTCCAAAATCCTTTTCCCTCTAAAGGGTTAAGAAGCTCAGGTAACCTGGCTGGCATCTGACCTAAAGGACCAATAAGGGGACAAGATACTTTCAAATCTTGGGGAGGGGAAGGCTTTTGTTTGTGTTCTTTGTTTGTGTGGGTGTTCGCCCTCGGGACTGAGAGGGACCAGACATCAATCCAGGTTCTCCACATCTTTCTAAACAAGTCTCTCCTATTTCAAACAAGGCGTGTTAGTTTTCCTTTGTTTTCTCAACTTGTAAATGTACCTTTTACTAGAGTGTTTATCTTTGTTTGCTGTACTTTGAACCTAAGACTAGAGGGGAGTCCTCTGAGCTCTTTAAGTTTGATTACCCTGTAAGGTAAATTTCCATACTGATTTTACAGAGATGATTTTTACCTTTTTCTTTAATTAAAAGCCTTATTTTTTAAGAACCTGATTGATTTTTCCTTGTTTTAAGATCCAAGGAGTTTGGATCTTGATTCACCAGGAGTTGGTGGGAGGAAGGAGGGGAATGGTTAATTTCTCCTTCTTTTAGATCCAAGGGGGTTGCATCTGTATTCACCAGAAGTTGGTGGGAGGAAGGAGGGGGGATGGTTTATTTCTCCTTGTTTTAAGATCCAAGGGGTTTGGATCTGTATTCACCAGGGAATTGGTGAAAGGTTTCTCAAGGCTACCCAGGGGAGGAAATTAGCCTTGGGATGGTGGTTAAGCTTAGAAGTTTTCATGCAGGCCCCTACATTTGTACCCTAAACTTCAAAGTGGGGATACAGCCTTGACACAGGTACTCTCTGTGGATCACCCCACTCAATGCGTCTTCATTCTAGGAAGTAAGCCGGCTAGACAGTAAAACATCACAGGCTGCTCCCAATACTACACTCAGTGTTTCCAAAATTTGTAGACTTTATGGCCACAAGAGACCTTTAGAGCATCTCATCTAAGCCCCTGCATATCATAGGCCTCCTGTATAGTACAATAGTTACTTTTTGGGCACACACATTCCAGAAAGGCATCTAGTCTTCATTCAATGACATCAAGAGATGGAGAATCCACCACTTTCCCTTTTAGTGAGGGCCAGGGGGCTCCATTTCCCCTTCCACTAGTTCCCCATTTACAGTGAGACAGAGCAGTACCTGCAGCAGGGAGCGGGAGTTGCTGAAAGACAACCCATGCAGTGTCTCAGGCACCTGGCGCAAGTGGCGGATGATGCGGGTGCATCACTTTGGCCGTGACGTCTCCTGCTGCAAGGGAACGAGAACCTGTCAGAGACTCAAACGCCCCGAGGAATCAGGGGGAATTAAGGACACCGGGAACCAGCAGTATTTCCACTCAGCACCTGCCCACCACTGAGGGATGAATTCACCTCCTGAACCCCAGAATGGAGTCTTCTTGTCCTTTCTAGTAACCTCCAGTGCCAAATCCCCTCCTTGAAGGGTGAGCTGCTGCTATCTCCCTCTCAGTGCCCTTGACAGATGTTCCACCACCAAACCACAGCTCAAGTTATCAGAACCCTCTTCTCCACCCCCACCCAGGTTGGCCAGGGAGGCGGCTCTAGCAGGGGTGGCAGGAGGGATTCTGCTAGCAGTGAAGTGGGTTCCGGGGAGGTTGAGATCTTGCCCCAAGTCATCCCAGACACCAATGCTAATCCACACGATGGCAGCATCTAGTGTCAGTGGAGTCCAAGCACTATTTCAACCACACAGGTTTGGATGAACTCCCCACAAAGGGAGGTGAAGAGCACCCCCAGCAACACACAAACACACACACACACACACAAACCACTCCCGGTGGTGGGAGGGGAACAGGAGAAAGGACAAAAGAAGTAAGAGATGAAGAGAAAGGAAGGAGGGAGGGAGGAAAAGGTAAAACGAAAAGGACAAACACTAATGTCCCCAGTGATTCTACGGGACAAAATCACAGGAAGGGAATAAAATTCTGCCACCTTGAACTAGTGTTTTCCATGCTTAGAATTCAGCTGGCACCAGGTGGATCAGACTGAACAGGATACAAACCTCTCCGAGGCACTTACTTTCCTCAAAGAGAGACCTCAAGGAGGAGACTTGCTGAAGCAAAGCCAGAGGGGTCTCTGAGGTTTCCCTGGCCCTCATGTCAGCATCTCTCTCTGATGTCAGCATCTCTCTCTGAGGTCACCACCTCCCTAACACATTTGACCAATAAGCTGACGTCCTGCAAAAGGCCTTTGTGATGTCACTGCCACACCCAACCAAACCCTGAAGTGCTAATGTCCTCCTGCTGGCCTGACACTTTGAAGGTTTGAGGTTGTCATAACTATAAAGGGAAGGGTAACAGCTGTCCTGTGTACAGTACCGTGCTGGGTGGCAGTCTCTCCTCCTCCTTGTCCAAGGGGCCTGGGCCTCTGACTGACGATTGGTTTGCTGCCCCGCCCTGACCTAGGGCCTGGGCTAACCCAAACTGACCCAGCTCCTGCTACAAGGCCTGGGCCGCTGACTGACTACTGGTTTGTTCCCCGCCCTGACCCAGGGCCGGAGCTGTTGATTGTGTGCTCAGTCCCTGCATAAGGGCCTGAGCTCTGAACTGTTGATTGTGTGCTCAGCCCCTACCCAAAGGCCTGAGCGCCGAACTGCTAATTGTGTGCTCAGCCCCTACCCAAAGGTCTGGGCCCTAACTGTTATTCGCTTTGTAGCGGGGCGGCCTGGCTCCCAGGTACCGCAGGAACGGACGAGCCCCACCCCGGAACTACTACACTGCAAAAGGCCTTTGTGATGTCACTGCCACACCCACCCATCCCCTGAAGTGCTAATGTCCTGCTGCTGGCCTGACACTTTGAAGGTTTCAGCTACTCTCTGTGGATCACCCCACTCGATGCGTCTTCATTCTAGGAAGCAAGCCGGCTAGACAGTAAAGCATCAGAGGCTGCTCCCAATGCTACACTCAGTGTTTCCAAAATTACTACACTTTATGGCCAGAAGAGACCTTTAGAACATCTCATCTAACCCCCTGCATATCATAGGCTTCCTGTATAGTACAATAGGTACTTTTTGGGCACACACATTCCAGAAAGGCATCTAGTCTTCATGAAATGACATCAAGAGATGGAGAATACACCACTTTCCCTTTTACTGAGTGCCAGGGGGCTCCATTTCCCCTTCCACTAGCACCCCATTTACAGTGAGCCAGAGCAGTATCTGCAGCAGGGAGCGGGAGTTGCTGATGGCCTCAGAGGCACAGCCCCTGCAGTGTCTAAGGCACCTGGCACAAGTGCCAGATGATGCGGAGCTGGTGCATCACTCTGGCCGTGACGTCCTCCTGCTGCAAGGGAACGAGAACCTGTCAAAGACTCAAACGCCCCGAGGAATCAGGGGGAATTAAGGGCACCTGGAACCAGCAGTATTTAAACTGACTACCTGCCCACCACTGAGGGATGAATTCACCTCCTGAACCCCAGAATGGAGTCTTCTTGTCCTTTCTAGTAACCTCCAGTGCCAACCCACCACCTTGTAGGGTGAGCTCCAGTACCTTTGGACACAGACTGGCTAACCTAGTGAGGAGGGCTTTAAACTAGGTTCGACGGGGACAGGTGAGCAAAGCCCACAGGTAAGTGGGGAACATGGAGACCGGGGAGATGGGTCAAAAACGAGAGGGAGTGTGGGCTATATTTTCAGAGAGAAAGGAGGGTCAGGACAAAACTGGGAGGAAAGATCAAACCAGTATCTTAGATGCCTATATACAAATGCGAGAAGTATGGGGAATAAGCAGGAAGAACTGGAAGTGCTAATAAATAAATACAACTATGACATTGTTGGCATCACTGAAACTTGGTGGGATAATACACATGATTGGAATGTTGGTGTGGATGGGTACAGCTTGCTCAGGAAGGATAGACAGGGGAAAAAGGGAGGAGGTGTTGCCTTGTATATTAAAAATGTACACACTTGGACTGAGGTAGAGATGGACATAGGAGACGGAAGTGTTGAGAGTCTCTGGGTTAGGCTAAAAGGGGTAAAAAACAAGAGAGATGTCATGCTAGGAGTCTACTACAGGCCACCTAACCAGGTGGAAGAGGTGGATGAGGCTTTTTTTAAGCAACTAACAAAATCATCCAAAGCCCAAGATTTGGTGGTGATGGGGGACTTCAACTATCCGGCTATATGTTGGGAAAATAACACAGCGGGGCACAGACTATCCAACAAATTCCTGGACTGCATTGGAGACAACTTTTTATTTCAGAAGGTTGAAAAAGCTACTGGGGGGAAGCTGTTCTAGACTTGATTTTAACAAATAGGGAGGAACTCGTTGAGAATTTGAAAGTAGAAGGCAGCCTGGGTGAAAGTGATCATGAAATCATAGAGTTTGCAATTCTAAGGAAGGGTAGAAGGGAGAACAGCAAAATAGAGACAATGGATTTCAGGAAGGCAGATTTTGGTAAGCTCAGAGAGCTGATAGGTAAGGTCCCATGGGAATCAAGACTGAGGGGAAAAACAACTGAGGAGAGTTGGCAGTTTTTCAAAGGGACACTATTAAGGGCCCAAAAGCAAGCTATTCCGCTGGTTAGGAAAGATAGAAAATGTGGCAAAAGACCACCTTGGCTTAACCATGAGATCTAGGTTGGACATGAGGAAAAAGTTCCTAACTGTCAGGGTGGTTAAACACTGGAATAAATTGCCGAGGGAGGTTGTGGAATCTCCATCTCTTGAGATATTTAAGAGTAGGTTAGATAAATGTCTATCAGGGATGGTCTAGATGGTATTTGGTCCTGCCATGCGGGCAGGGGACTGGACTCGATGACCTCTCGAGGTCCCTTCCAGTCCGATAATCTATGAATGTATGAAAAAAACACTGTTCTCCACCCCCACCCAGGTTGGCCAGGGAGGCGGCTCTAGCAGGGGGGGCAGGAGGGATTCTGGCAGCAGTGAAGTGGGTTGAGGGGAAGTTGAGATATTGCCCCAAGTCATCCCAGACACTAATGCTAAGCCACAGGATGGCAGCATCTAGTGTCAGTGGAGTCTAAGCACTATTTCAACCATACAGTTTTGGATGAACTCCCCACAAGGGGAGGTGAAGAGCACCCCCAGCAACACACACACACACAAACACACACACACACACACACACACCACTCCTGGTGGTGAAAGGGGAACAGGAGAAAGGACAAAAGAAGTAAGAGATGAAGAGAAAGGAAGGAGGGATGCAGGAAAAGGTAAAACGAAAAGGACAAACCCTAATGTCCCCAGTGATTCTACGGGACAAAATCCCAGGGAGGGAATAAAATTCTGCCATCTTAAACTACTGTTTTCCATGCCTAGAATTCAGCTGGCACCAGATGGATCAGACTGAGCAGGTTCCAAAACCTCTTGGAGGCTCTTACCTTCTAAATAGGGACTTCTGTTTTCTAGTAAAATCCGTCAAAGGAAAGGAGAAAACTCGAAAGAGGCTCCTGCTCACACTCACATACGTCAACCCTAACACTCTCTCAGTCCTCAAAGAGAGACCTCGAGAAGGAGACTTGCTGAAGCAAAGCCACAGGGGTCTCTGAGGTTTCCCTGGCCCTGTGCTCCTGTCCTGCCAGGCTGATGTCAGCATCTCTCTCGGAGGTCACCACCTCCCTAACACCTTTGACCAATAGGCTGACGTCCTGCAAAAGGCCTTTGTGATATCACTGCCACACCCACCCTTCCCCGGAAGTGCTAATGTCCTGCTGCTGGCCTGACACTTTGAAGGTTTCAGCTACTCTCTGTGGATCACCCCACTCAATGCCTGTTCATTCTAGGAAGTAAGCCGGCTAGACGGTAAAACATCAGAGGCTGCTCCCAATGCTACACTCAGTGTTTCCAAACTTAGGGGACTTTATGGCCAGAATAGACCTTTAGAGCATCTCATCTAACCGCTTGCATATCATAGGCTTGCTGTATAGTACAATAGTTACTTTTTGGGCACACACATTGCAGAAAGGCATCTAGTCTTCCTTCAATGACATCAAGAGATGGAGAATCCACCACTTTCCCTTTTAGTGAGTGCCAGGGGGCTCCATTTCCCCTTCCACTAGCTCCCCATTTACAGTGAGCCAGAGCAGTACCTGCAGCAGGGAGCGGGAGTTGCTGATGGCCTCAGAGGCACAGCCCCTGCAGTGTCTCAGGAATCTGGCGCAAGTGCCGGATGATGCTGTCACGGAGTATTGGGGGACTCAGGGCCCTGCACCCCCGGCTTCCTGCGATTCACCATGACTCTCAGCCGGCCAGTAAAGCAGAAGGTTTATTTGGATGACAGGAATACAGTCCAAGACAGGTCTTGCAGGCACAGACAACAGGGCCCCCCTCAGTTAGGTCCAGCTTGGGGTCCCAGGGCATGCCAGCCCACCCCCCTTGGGGGGTCAGAGCCATCTCTGCCTCCCAGCCATCTCTCCAGCCTCCTTCCAGCCTGCTTCCAGCACTCTGCCTTCAGCGACCCCTCCCACAGCCTTTGTTCAGTTTCCTGGGCCCCGGAGTCATCTGACCTCCAACCCCCTCCTGGGTTCTCATGTTACAAGCTCAGGTATGTTCCCTTGGGCCGGCTCCCATCCCCCGATGCAGACCATCCTAGTCACACTCCCCTGTCAGCATTCACACACCACAGTAAGAACAGTCCCAGTTCGTCACATCTCTCCCCCCTTCGAGACCGAACTGAGCGGGGTCACTTTAGCCAGTGACCCGGGGAAGTTCGAACCTACCCCCGTTCCCATGGATGCCCCCGCATCCCTCCAGTTCCTTGGTGGGAGTTACACCAGGCCCCTTCCGTTCCACGCCCCCCCTTAGGTCGGGGGTGCTTGATGGCACTCGCAGTTCGCATGTGGGAAGGTTTATGCGGCCTGTGCCCTTTTCCCACCCCCATACCTCTGGGGTTCCAACTGGGCTGTGGTCTTCTCCCAGCGCTCCAGTCTGGAGGTCTGTGCTTTGGGCTCTCTTGGTTTAGAGCCGCCCTTTTAACCTTGGCCACCCTCTGGAAAGGATCCTTTATGCTGGGCAAGGGTCCTAAAGCTGTTTTCCCCTTGTCCCAGGCCTTCCTCCCCCTCTGACAGGGGTCACAGGATCCGCAGTACTGTCGGACAGTAACACAGACCCCAGGCCAGTAAAAGCTCCGTAGCAGCCTCTGCTGGGTACGCCAGGTTCCCTGGTGCCCTGAGAGGGGAATGTCATGGGCCCGGCACAGCAGCTGGCGGCGATACTTCTGGGGTACCACCAGCTGCCTCCTGATCCCCCCTGACTCCATTTTCCCTGGGGGAGCCCATTCTCGGTACAGGAACCCCTTCTCCCACAGGAACCTTTTCCGGCCACCTCGTTCCATGGTCTGTACCGCATTGAGGTCGGCCAGGTCCCTTATCTTCCGCAAGGAGGGGTCTCTCTGTAACTCGGCCTGGAACTCAGCAGCTGGGACAGGGATGGCCACCTGCTCTTTCTCGCCCGCTGGGTCCGAAGCTGCAGCCTCCCTGAGCCGCGTCCCTGGGCGTTCCCTCCCCACCAGGTTAGGGTCCTGCGCCTCAGGCAAGGCACCCCCCCCAAGGCCAGGGCGCCGGGCCCCTCGCCGGCTCTGACTGCGGGTCACAACCAGTGCCTTTTGGGGGTTGCCTGGCCAGTTCTCCAGGTCCCCCCCCATCAATACCTCAGTGGGCAAATACGGGTGTACCCCCACATCCTTGGGGCCCTCCTTGGCCCCCCACTTCAGGTGTACCCTTGCCACGGGCACTTTGACTGGTGTTCCGCCCACCCCCGTCAGGGTCAGGTAGGAGTTGGGCACCACCTGATCTGGGGCCACCACCTCGGGCCGGGCCAGCGTCACCTCTGCGCCCGTATCCCAGTATCCATTGACCTTCCTCCCATCCACCTCCAGGGGAACAAGGTACTCTCTCCGGAGGGACAGCCCCGCGCCCACCGTATAAACCAAAAACCCTGAGTCTGGGGCATCCAGCCCCCTAGAGGAGCTGGCCTGGGGCCCTTCTCTCTCTTGAGCAGTTGATAAGCTGCCAGCCCCTCTTGCGTGAGAAGCCTGCCCCTCGTCCGTCTGGGCCTCTACCAAGTTAACCCTATGCGGGTTCGGTCTGCTCAGTCTGTCCTTGAGCTTGGGGCACTGGGCCCGAACGTGGCCTCTTCGGCCGCAGTAATAGCAGCTCATGTCCTGTGGGTCCCCTCGAGCTGGTCGGTTGTCCCTGATGCTGGGCATTTCCCGGGGGAGGGGATTCCCAATATTCCCCCTTTGGGAGGTCCCAGGGTGACTCTCTCTCTGCATCGCGGCGGGCCTGTTCCTTTGGGGCTCCTCCCTGCCACCCCCTGACCGGCTCTTTACAAACTCATCAGCCAGCTGCCCGGCGTGTCGCGGGTTCTCTGGCTTTCTGTCCACCAACCACAGCCTCAGGTCGGATGGGCACCGCTCATACAGTTGCTCCAGTACCAGCAGTTTAATCAGGTCCTCCTTCGTCTGGGCCCCACCAGCCCACTTGCTGGCGTATCTTTCCATGCGGACGGCTAGTTGCAGATATGAGACCTCAGGGGTTTTATCTTGACTCCGGAACCTTTCCCGGTACATCTCAGGAGTCAGCCCAAACTCACGTAGCAGGGCCTTTTTGAATAGTTTGTAGTCCCCTTTCTCTGCCTCTCCCAGTTGGCGGTACAATGCCACGGATTTGGGGTCCAGTAAGGGGGTAAGGACCCGGAGTCTGTCCGCGGGATCCACCCGGTGCAGCTCGCAGGCCGTCTCAAAGGCCTCCAGGAAGTCATCCATGTCCTCCCCCTCCTTGTATGGGGCCATGATGCACTTATCAAAGCTCCGTGCAGTCCTGGGTCCCCCCTCACTCACCGCAGCCGGGGGTTCGCTGCCCTTCAATCTCGCCAGTTCCAGGTCATGCTGACGCTGTCTCTCATTCTCCTGTCTCTGTCTCTCATTCTCCTCCCGTTCCTGCTGACGCTGTCTCTCTTCACGCTGATGCTGTCTCTCTTCATGCTGTCTCTGTTGTTCACGATCCTCCAGCTCTCTCAGTTTTAGCTCTTTCTCCCATTCCAGCCAATTCCGCTCCCCGGATGCCGAACGTCGCCGGGAGGATCCTCTGCTGGCCGGCGAGCTTCGCCGGGAGGGTCCCCTGCTGGCCGGGGGGGCCACGGCGCCTTCGGTATTTGCTGGGCTCCTCCCCACCCTTCCCCTAGGCATAGGAAGGAGGGGTCTCGGGAAGCCCTCAGCAGCCGGCTGACCACTCCCAGCTGGGACAGACACTGGTGCCTGCGCTGCATTTGCCAGGCTGCTTCCCTGAGACACAGGGATCGGTTCATTCGCGCGATCTTCCGCCTCTAGCTGGGCAATGAGCTGTTCTTTGGTGAGCCTCCCAATGCGCAGCCGCCTCTGCTTGCACAGCTCCACCAGGTCGCTCTTAAGCCGCTTGGCATACATCTTCCTGCTGGCCACTCACCGGCCTGTGTGCTCACAGCTCCCCACAGTTCCCAGGGGGCCCCCTAGTGTGCCAGCCCTTCTCGAGGTCACCACCTCTCTGCCAGGGTCGAGCTGCAGACTCCTCCGCCCCTGGGACCACTCGCTGCGATCCCCCCGGGGGACCCTGTTACTGCAAAAGTCCTTCTCGCTGGTCACACACTCCCAGGGGTAATAACCGTCTCTCTCCCACTCTTCAGCAGGCCTGGTCCCCGTCAATCCCCCTTCGTTTTACTGCTCCCCAGTCACTTACTGCAGGAAGCGCCGTCCACGGGGTGCAGTAGATCCCACTGCTGCCACCAGTTGTCACGGAGTATTGGGGGACTCAGGGCCCTGCACCCCCGGCTTCCTGCGATTCACCATGACTCTCAGCCGGCCAGTAAAGCAGAAGGTTTATTTGGATGACAGGAATACAGTCCAAGACAGGTCTTGCAGGCACAGACAACAGGGCCCCCCTCAGTTAGGTCCAGCTTGGGGTCCCAGGGCATGCCAGCCCACCCCCCTTGGGGGGTCAGAGCCATCTCTGCCTCCCAGCCATCTCTCCAGCCTCCTTCCAGCCTGCTTCCAGCACTCTGGCTTCAGCGACCCCTCCCACAGCCTTTGTTCAGTTTCCCGGGCCCCGGAGTCATCTGACCTCCAACCCCCTCCTGGGTTCTCATGTTACAAGCTCAGGTATGTTCCCTTGGGCCGGCTCCCATCCCCCGATGCAGACCATCCTAGTCACACTCCCCTGTCAGCATTCACACACCACAGTAAGAACAGTCCCAGTTCGTCACAGATGCGGAGCTGGTGCATCACTTTTGGCCGTGACGTCCTCCTGCTGCAAGGGAACGAGAACCTGTCAGAGACTCAAACGCCCCGAGGAATCAGCGGGAATTAAGGGCACCTGGAACCAGCACTACTTCCACCCATCACCTGCCCACCACTGAGGGATAAATTCACCTCCTGAACCCCAGAATGGAGTCTTCTTGTCCTTTCTAGTAACCTCCAGTGACAACCCCCCTCCTTGAAGGATGAGCTCCTGCTATCTCCCCCTCAGTACCCTTGACAGCTGTTCTACCTCCAAACCACAGCTCAAGTTATCAGAACCCTCTTCTCCACCCCCACCCAGGTTGGGCAGGGAGGCGGCTCTAGCAGGGGGGGCAGGAGGGATTCTGCCAGCAGTGAAGTGGGTTGCGGGGAGGTTGAGATCTTGCCCCAATCATCCCAGACACTAATGCTAAGCCACAGGATGGCAGCATCTAGTGTCATTGGAGTTCAAGCACTATTTCAACCCCACAGTTTTGGATCAACTTCCCACAAGGGGAGGTGAAGAGCACCCCCAGCAACACACACACACACACACACACACACACACACACACACACACCACTCCTGGTGGTGGCAGGTGAACAGGAGAAAGGACAAAAGAAGTAAGAGATGAAGAGAAAGGAAGGAGGGATGGAGGAAAGGGTAAAACGAAAATGACAAACACTAATGTCCCCTGTGATTCTACGGGACAAAATCCCACAGAGGGAATAAAATTCTGCCATCTTAAACTAGTGTTTTCCATGCCTAGAATTCAGCTGGCACCAGATGGATCAGACTGAGCAGGTTCCAAAACCTCTTGGAGGCTCTTACCTTCTAAATAGGGACGTCTGTTTTCTAGTAAAATCCGTCAAAGGAAAGGAGAAAACTCCAAAGAGGCTCCTGCTCGCACTCACACATGTGAACACTAATACTCTCTCAGTCCTCAAAGAGAGACCTCGAGAAGGAGACTTGCTGAAGCAATAACAGACACTTGGTGGGATAACTCACATGACTGGAGTACTGTCATGGATGGATATAAACTGTTCAGGAAGGACAGGCAGGGCAGAAAAGGTGGGGGAGTTGCATTGTATGTAAGAGAGGAGTATGAGTGCTCAGAGGTCCGGTATGAAACTGTAGAAAAACCTGAGAGTCTCTGGATAAAGTTGAGAAGTGTGAGCAACAAGGGGGATGTCACGGTTGGAGTCTGGTATAGACCACCAGACCAGGGGGATGAGGTGGACGAGGCTTTCTTCTGGCAACTAGCAGAAGTTGCTAGATCGCAGGCCCTGGTTCTCATGGGAGACTTTAATCACCCTGATATCTGCTAGGAGAGCAATACAGCGGTGCACAGACAATCCAGGAAGTTTTTGGAAAGTGTAGGGCACAATTTCCTGGTGCAAGTGCTGGAGGAACCAACTAGGGGCAGAGCTTTTCTCGACCTGCTGCTCACAAACAGGGAAGAATTAGTAGGGGAAGCAAAAGTGGATGGGAACCTGGGAGGCAGTGACCATGAGATGGTCGAGTTCAGGATCCTGACACAAGGAAGAAAGGAGAGCAGCAGAATACGGACCCTGGACTTCAGAAAAGCAGACTTTGACTCCCTCAGGGAACAGATGGGCAGGATCCCCTGGGAGAATAACATGAAGGGCAAAGGGGTCCAGGAGAGCTGGCTGTATTTTAAAGAATCCTTATTGCGGTTGCAGGAACAAACCATCCCGATGTGTAGAAAGAATAGTAAATATGGCAGGCGACCAGCTTGGCTAAACAGTGAAATCCTTGCTGATCTTAAACGCAAAAAAGAAGCTTACAAGAAGTGGAAGATTGGACAAATGACCAGGGAGGAGTATAAAAATATTGCTCAGGCATGCAGGAGTGAAATCAGGAAGGCCAAATCACACTTGGAGTTGCAGCTAGCAAGAGATGTTAAGAGTAACAAGAAGGGTTTCTTCAGGTATGTTAGCAACAAGAAGAAAGTCAAGGAAAGTGTGGGCCCCTTACTGAATGAGGGAGGCAACCTAGTGACTGAGGATGTGGAAAAAGCTAATGTACTCAATGCTTTTTTTGCCTCTGTCTTCACGAACAAGGTCAGCTCCCAGACTGCTGCACTGGGCAGCACAATATGGGGAGAAGGTGACCAGCCCTCTGTGGAGAAAGAAGTGGTTCGGGACTATTTAGAAAAACTGGACGTGCACAACTCCATGGGGCTGGATGCGCTGCATCCGAGGGTGCTAAAGGACTTGGCGGATGAGATTGCACAGCCATTAGCCATTATTTTTGAAAACTCATGGCGATCGAGGGAGGTCCCGGATGACTGGAAAAAGGCTAATGTAGTGCCCATCTTTAAAAAAGGGAAGGAGGAGGATCCGGGGAACTACAGGCCAGTCAGCCTCACCTCAGTCCCTGGAAAAATCATGGAGCAGGTCCTCAAGGAATCAATGATGAAACACTTAGAGGAGAGGAAAGTGATCAGGAACAGTCAGCATGGATTCACCAAGGGGAAGTCGTGCCTGACTAACCTAATTGCCTTCTATGATGAGATAACTGGCTCTGTGGATGAGGGGAAAGCAGTGGATGTGTTATTCCTTGACTTTAGCAAAGCTTTTGATACGCTCTCCCACAGTATTCTTGCCACCAAGTTAAAGAAGTATGGGCTGGATGAATGGACTGTAAGGTGGATAGAAAGCTGGCTGGATCGTCGGGCTCAACGGGTAGTGATCAATGGCTCCATGTCTAGTTGGCAGCCGGTTTCAAGCGGAGTAGTGCCCCAAGGGTCGGTCCTGGGGCCGGTTTTGTTTAATATCTTTATTAATGATCTGGAGGATGGTGTGGACTGCACTCTCAGCAAGTTTGCAGATGACACTAAACTAGGAGGCGTGGTAGATACGCTAGAGGGTAGGGATCGGATACAGAGGGACCTAGACAAATTAGAGGATTGGGCCAAAAAAAACCTGATGAAGTTCAACAAGGACAAGTGCAGAGTCCTGCACTTAGGACGGAAGAATCCCATGCACTGCTACAGACTAGGGACCGAATGGCTAGGTAGCAGTTCTGCAGAAAAGGACCTAGGGGTCACAGTGGACGAGAAGCTGGATATGAGTCAACAGTGTGCTCTTGTTGCCAAGAAGGCTAACGGCATTTTGGGCTGTATAAGTAGGGGCATTGCCAGCAGATCGAGGAACGTGATCGTTCCCCTTTATTCGACATTGGTGAGGCCTCATCTGGAATACTGTGTCCAGTTTTGGGCCTGTGGAAGCAGAGAAAGAGCTCACAGGAAGGGGATGCAATGCATGACAGTTCGTTAGCAAGAGTTAGGCTAACTGTAACCCTAATAACGCGAGATTTGTAGAAGCGAGGAATGTGTGAGGCGGGTGAGAAAGAACTGTGTAAGAAGTCATTATGACCTGGTATAGATAAGGTGTAGAAGACCTTGTGTAGATAAGGTATAGAAAATATTGTATGTTGGCAAGAGTCAAAACAAGTGAAGAAATGAGATATCAAGATGGCCTATGTATAAACAAAACGCAGCTGTCCCTCGTTATTTCTGTAATGAAAGGTATAAATGCTTGCTGTAATTAGTTACCTGGGAGAGACCTGCTTAGCTCTCTCCCTCTGGGCAATTGTGAGAGTTAATAAAGCATCTGACTTGCTGTACCTAAACAAATAGTGAGAACTCTGTTTTTCTCCGACAGGCCCCACACTACAAGAAGGATGTGGAAAAATTGGAAAGAGTCCAGTGGAGAGCAACAAAAATGATTAGGGGTCTGGAGCACATGACTTATGAGGAGAGGCTGAGGGAACTGGGATTGTTTAGTCTCCAGAAGAGAAGAATGAGGGGGGATTTGATAGCAGCCTTCAACTACGTGAAGGGGGGTTCCAAAGAGGATGGAGCTCGGTTGTTCTCAGTGGTGGCAGATGACAGAACAAGGAGCAATGGTCTCAAGTTGCAGTGGGGGAGGTCCAGGTTGGATATTAGGAAACACTATTTCACTGGGAGGGTGGTGAAGCACTGGAATGCGTTAACTAGGGAGGCGGTGGAGTCTCCTTCCTTGGAGGTTTTTAAGGCCCGGCTTGACAAAGCCCTGGCTGGGATGATTTAGTTGGGAATTGGTCCTGCTTTGAGGACGGGGTTGGAGTAGATGACCTCTTGAGGTCCCTTCCAACCCTGATATTCTATGATTCTATGATTCTATGAAAGTCACAGGGGTCTCTGAGGTTTCCCTGGCCCTAAGCCCCTGTCCTGCCTGGCTGATGTCAGCATCTCTCTCTGAGGTTACCACCTCCCTAACACCTTTGACCAATAGGCTGAGGTCCTGAAAAGGCCTTTGTGATGTCACTGCCACACACACCCATCCCCGGAAGTGCTAATGTCCTGCTGCTGGCCTGACACTTTGAAGGTTTGAGCTACTCTGTGTGGATCACCCCACTCAATGCGTCTTGATTCTAGGAAGCAAGTCGGCTAGACAGTAAAACATCAGATGCTGCTCGCAATACTACACTCAGTGTTTCCAAAATTTGTAGGCTTTATGGCCACAAGAGACCTTTAGAGCATCTAATCTAACCCGCTGCATATCATAGGCTTCCAGTATAGTAAAATAGTTACTCTTTGGGCACACACATTCCAGAAAGGCATCTAGTCTTCCTTCAATGACATCAAGAGATGGAGAATCCACCACTTTCCCTTTTAGTGAGTGCCAGGGGGCTCCATTTCCCCTTCCACTAGCTCCCCATTTACAGTGAGCCAGAGCAGTACCTGCAGCAGGGAGCGGGAGTTGCTGATGGCCTCAGAGGCACAGCCCCTGCAGTGTCTCAGGAATCTGGCGCAAGTGATGGATGATGCGGAGCTGGTGCATAGCTTTGGCCGTGACGTCCTCCTGCTGCAAGGGAACGAGAACCTGTCAGAGACTCAAACGCCCCGAGGAATCAGGGGGAATTAAGGGCACCGGGAATCAGCAGTATTTCCACTCAGCACCTGCCCACCACAGAGGGATGAATTCACCTCCTGAACCCCAGAATGGAGTCTTATTGTCCTTTCTAGTAACCTCCAGTGCCAAATCCCCTCCTTGAAGGGTGAGCTGCTGCTACCTCCCTCTCAGTGCCCTTGACAGATGTTCCACCACCAAACCACAGCTCAAGTTATCAGAACCCTCTTCTCCACCCCCACCCAGGTTGGCCAGGGAGGCGGCTCTAGCAGGGGTGGCAGGTGGGATTCTGCCAGCAGTGAAGTGGGCTGCGGGGAGGTTGAGATCTTGCCCCAAGTCATCCCAGACACCAATGCTAATCCACACGATGGCAGCATCTAGTGTCCGTGGAGTCCAAGCACTATTTCAACCACACAGGTTTGGATGAACTCCCCACAAAGGGAGGTGAAGAGCACCCCCAGCAACACACACACACACACACACACACACACACACAAACCACTCCCGGTGGTGGGAGGGGAACAGGAGAAAGGACAAAAGAAGTAAGAGATGAAGAGAAAGGAAGGAGGGAGGGAGGAAAAGGTAAAATGAAAAGGACAAACACTAATGTCCCCAGTGATTCTACGGGACAAAATCACAGGGAGGGAATAAAATTCTGCCACCTTAACCTAGTGTTTTCCATGCCTAGAATTCAGCTGGCACCAGGTGGATCAGACTGAACAGGATACAAACCTCTCCGAGGCACTTACTTTCCTCAAAGAGAGACCTCAAGGAGGAGACTTGCTGAAGCAAAGCCAGAGGGGTCTCTGAGGTTTCCCTGGCCCTCATGTCAGCATCTCTCTCTGATGTCAGCATCTCTCTCTGAGGTCACCACCTCCCTAACACATTTGACCAATAAGCTGACGTCCTGCAAAAGGCCTTTGTGATGTCACTGCCACACCCAACCAAACCCTGAAGTGCTAATGTCCTGGTGCTGGCCTGACACTTTGAAGGTTTGAGCTACTCTGTGTGGATCACCCCAGTCAATGCGTCTTCATTCTAGGAAGCAAGCCGGCTAGACAGTAAAACATCAGAGGCTGCTCCCAATGCTACACTCCGTGTTTCCAAAATTACTACACTTTATGGCCAGAAGAGACCTTTAGAGCATCTAATCTAAGCCCCTGCATATCATGGGCTTCCTGTATAGTACAATAGTTACTTTTTGGGCACAAACATTCCAGAAAGGTATCTAGTCTAAATTAAATGACATTAAGAGATGGAGAATCCATCACTTTCCCTTTTAGTGAGTGCCAGGGGCTCCATTTCCCCTTCCACTAGCTCCCCATTTACAGTGAGCCAGAACAGTACCTGCAGCAGGGAGCGGGAGTTCCTGAAGGCCTCAGAGGCGCAGCCCCTGCAGTGTCTCAGGCACGTGGCGTAAGTGCAGGATGATGCGGAGCTGGTGCATCATTTTGGCCGTGACGTCCTCCTGCTGCAAGGGAACGAGAACCTGTCAGAGACTCAAAGGCCCCGAGGAATCAGGGGGAATTAAGGGAACCTGGAACCAGCAGTATTTCCACCCAGCACCTGCCCATCAATGAGAGATGAATTCACCTCCTGAACCCCAGAATGGAGTCTTCTTGTCCTTTCTAGAAACTTCCAGAGCTAACCCCCCTCCTTGTAGGGTGAGCTCCTGCTACCTCCTGCTCAGTGCCCTTCACAGACATTCCACCTCCAAACCACAGCTAAAGTCATAAGAACCCTCTTCTCCACCCCGACACAGGTTGGGCTGGGAGGCGGCTCTAACAGGGTGTGCAGGAGGGATTCTGACAGCAGTGAAGTGGGTTGCAGGGAGGTTGAGATCTTGACCCAAGTCATCCCAGACACTAATGCTAAGTCACACAATGGCAGCATCTACTGTCAGTGGGGTCCAAGCACTATTTCAACCCCACAGTTTTGGATCAACTCCCCACAAGGGGAGGTGAAGAGAACCAACAGCAACACACACACACACACACACACACACACACACACACACACACCACTCCTGGTGGTGTGAGGGGAATAAGACAAAGGACAAAAGAAGTAAGAGATGAAGAGAAAGGAAGGAGGGATGGAGGAAAAGGTAAAACGAAAAGGACAAACCCTAGTGTCCCCAGTGATTCTACGGGACAAAATTCCAGGGAGGGAATAAAATTCTGCCACCTTAAACTACTGTTTTCCATGCCGAGAATTCAGCTGGCACCAGATGGATCAGACTGAGCAGGTTCCAAAACCTCTTGGAGGCTCTTACCTTCTAATTTTCAAGTAAAATCAGTAAAAGGGAAGGAGAAAACTCGAAAGAGGCGGCTCTAGCGGGGGGGCCGGAAGGAATTCTGGAATTCTGCCAGAAGTGAAGAGGTTGAGGGGAGGTTGAGATCTTGCCCCAAGTCATCCCAGACACTAATGCTAAGACACAGGATGGCAGCATCTTGTGTCAGTGGAGTCCAAGCACTATTTCAACCCCACAGTTTTAGAGGAACTTCCCACAAGGAGAGGTGAAGAGAACCCCCAGCAATACACACACAGACACACACACACACACCACTCCTGGTGGTGGGAGGGGAACAAGAGAAAGGACAAAAGAAGTAAGAGATGAAGAAAAAGGAAGGAGGGATGGAGGAAAAGGTAAAATGAAAAGGACAAACGCTAATATCCCTAGTGATTCTACGGGATAAAATCCAAGGGACGGAATAAAATTCTGCCACCTTGAACTAGTGTTTCCCATGCCTAGAATTCAGCTGGCACCAGATGGATCAGACTGTGGAGGTTCCAAAACCTCTTGGAGGCTCTTACCTTCTCAACAGGGAAGTCTGTTTTCATAGAATCATAGAATCATAGAATATCAGAGTTGGAAGGGACCTCAAGAAGTCATCTAGTCCAACCCCATGCTCAGAGCAGGACCAATTCCCAGCTAAATCATCCCAGCCAGGTCTTTGTCAAGCCGGGCCTTAAAAACCTCCAAGGAAGGAGACTCCATTTTTTTTTCCCCATCTTATATGGAACCAATCACCAGAGACCCCAACCATCGAAAAATCCCCAAATGTGCTTTGTTGCTTCTAACTAATTTCTAGTAAAATCAGTAAAAGGAAAGGAGAAAACTCGAAAGAGGCTCCTGCTCCCACTCACATACGTGAACCCTAATACTCTGTCAGTCCTCAAAGAGAGACCTCGAGAAGGAGACTTGCTGAAGCAAAACCACAGGGGTCTCTGAGGTTTCCCTGGCCCTGTGCTCCTGTCATGCCTGGCTCATGTCAGCATCTCTCTCTGAGGTCACCACCTCCCTAACACCTTTGAGCAATTCACCTCCTCAACCCCAGAATGGAGTCTTCTTGTCCTTTCTAGTAACCTCCAGTGCCAACCCCACTCCTTGTAGGATGAGCTCCTGCTACCTCCAGCTCAGTGCCCTTGACAGCTGTTCCACCTCCAAACCACAGCTCAAGTTATCAGAACCCTCTTCTCCACCCCCACCCAGGTTGGGCAGGGAGGCGGCTCTAGCAGGGGGGGCAGGTGGGATTCTGAAAGCAGAAAAGTGCGTTGCGGGGAGGTTGAGACCTTGCCCCAAGTCATCGCAGACAGTAATGTTAAGCCACAGGATGGGAGCATCTAGTGTCAGTGGAGTCCAAGCACTATTTCAACCTCACAGTATTGGATCAACTTTCCACAAGGGGAGGTGAAGAGCACCGCCAACAACACACACACACACAAACACACACACACACACTCCTGGTGGTGGGAGGGGAACAGGAGAAAGGACAAAAGAAGTAAGTGATGAAAGTAGGAGACTTTCTGGCCACAAGAGACCTTTACAGCATCTCATCTAATCTCCTCCATATCATAGGCCTCCTGTATAGTACAATAGTTACTTTTTGGGCGCACACATTCCAGAAAGGCATCTAGTCTTCATTCAATGACATCAAGAGATGGAGAATCCACCACTTTCCCTTTTAGTGAGTGCCAGGGGGCTCCATTTCCCCTTCCACTAGCTCGCCATTTACAGTGAGCCAGAGC
Source organism: Chrysemys picta bellii (assembly GCF_011386835.1). NCBI lineage: Eukaryota > Metazoa > Chordata > Testudines > Emydidae > Chrysemys > Chrysemys picta. Next base: position 15,819 of record NW_027052750.1, on the reverse strand, counting down.
AGTACCTGCAGCAGGGAGCGGGAGTTGCTGAAGGCCTCAGAGGCGCAGCCCCTGCAGTGTCTCAGGCACCTGGCGCAAGTGCCGGATGATGCGGGTGCATCACTTTGGCCGTGACGTCCTCCTCCTGCAAGGGAACGAGAACCTGTCAGAGACTCAAACGCCCCGAGGAATCAGGGGGAATTAAGGGCACCTGGAACCAGCAGTATTTAAACTGACTACCTGCCCACCACTGAGGGATGAATTCACCTCCTGAACCCCAGAATGGAGTCTTCTTGTCCTTTCTAGTAACCTCCAGTGACAACCCCCCTCCTTGAAGGATGAGCTCCTGCTATCTCCCCCTCAGTGCCCTTGACAGCTGTTCCACCTCCAAACCACAGCTCAAGTTATTAGTACCTTTGGACACAGACTGGCTAACCTAGTGAGGAGGGCTTTAAACTAGGTTCGACGGGGACAGGTGAGCAAAGCCCACAGGTAAGTGGGGAACATGGAGACCGGGGAGATGGGTCAAAAACGAGAGGGAGTGTGGGCTATATTGTCAGAGAGAAAGGAGGGTCAGGACAAAACTGGGAGGAAAGATCAAACCAGTATCTTAGATGCCTATATACAAATGCGAGAAGTATGGGGAATAAGCAGGAAGAACTGGAAGTGCTAATAAATAAATACAACTATGACATTGTTGGCATCACTGAAACTTGGTGGGATAATACACGTGATTGGAATGTTGGTGTGGATGGGTACAGCTTGCTCAGGAAGGATAGACAGGGGAAAAAGGGAGGAGGTGTTGCCTTGTATATTAAAAATGTACACACTTGGACTGAGGTAGAGATGGACATAGGAGACGTTGAGAGTCTCTGGGTTAGGCTAAAAGGGGTAAAAAACAAGGGAGATGTCATGCTAGGAGTCTACTACAGGCCACCTAACCAGGTGGAAGAGGTGGATGAGGCTTTTTTTAAGCAACTAACAAAATCATCCAAAGCCCAAGATTTGGTGGTGATGGGGGACTTCAACTATCCGGCTATATGTTGGGAAAATAACACAGCGGGGCACAGACTATCCAACAAATTCCTGGACTGCATTGGAGACAACTTTTTATTTCAGAAGGTTGAAAAAGCTACTGGGGGGAAGCTGTTCTAGACTTGATTTTAACAAATAGGGAGGAACTCGTTGAGAATTTGAAAGTAGAAGGCAGCCTGGGTGAAAGTGATCATGAAATCATAGAGTTTGCAATTCTAAGGAAGGGTAGAAGGGAGAACAGCAAAATAGAGACAATGGATTTCAGGAAGGCAGATTTTGGTAAGCTCAGAGAGCTGATAGGTAAGGTCCCATGGGAATCAAGACTGAGGGGAAAAACAACTGAGGAGAGTTGGCAGTTTTTCAAAGGGACACTATTAAGGGCCCAAAAGCAAGCTATTCCGCTGGTTAGGAAAGATAGAAAATGTGGCAAAAGACCACCTTGGCTTAACCATGAGATCTTGCATGATCTAAAAAATAAAAAGGAGTCATATAAAAAATGGAAACTGGGACAGATTACAAAGGATGAATATAGGCAAACAACACAGGAATGCAGGGGCAAGATTAGAAAGGCAAAGGCACAAAATGAGCTCAAACTAGCTACGGGAATAAAGGGAAACAAGAAGACTTTTTATCAATACATTAGAAGCAAGAGGAAGACCAAAGACAGGGTAGGCCCACTGCTTAGTGAAGAGGGAGAAACAGTAACAGGAAACTTGGAAATGGCGGAGATGCTTAATGACTTCTTTGTTTCGGGCTTCACCGAGAAGTCTGAAGGAATGCCTAACATAGTGAATGCTAATGGGAAGGGGGTAGGTTTAGCAGATAAAATAAAAAAAGAACAAGTTAAAAATCACTTAGAAAAGTTAGATGCCTGCAAGTCACCCGGGCCTGATGAAATGCATCCTAGAATACTCAAGGAGCTAATAGAGGAGGTATCTGAGCCTCTAGCTATTATCTTTGGAAAATCATGGGAGACGGGAGAGATTCCAGAAGACTGGAAAAGGGCAAATATAGTGCCCATCTATAAAAAGGGAAATAAAAACAACCCAGGAAACTACAGACCCCAGTGAGTTTAACTTCTGTGCCAGGGAAGATAATGGAGCAAGTAATTAAGGAAATCATCTGCAAACACTTGGAAGGTGGTAAGGTGATAGGGAACAGCCAGCATGGATTTGTGAAGAACAAATCATGTCAAACCAATCTGATAGCTTTCTTTGATAGGATAACGAGCCTTGTGGATAAGGGTGAGGCTGTGGATGTGGTATACCTAGACTTTAGTAAGGCATTTGATACGGTCTCGCATGATATTCTTATTGATAAACTAGGCAAATACAATTTAGATGGGGCTACTATAAGGTGGGTGCATAACTGGCTGGATAACCGTACTCAGAGAGTTGTTATTAATAGTTCCCAATCCTGCTGGAAAGCCATAACGAGTGGGGTATCGCAGGGGTCTGTTTTGGGACCGGCGCTGTTCAATATCTTCATCAACGACTTAGATATTGGCATAGAAAGTACGCTTATTAAGTTTGCGGATGATACCAAACTGGGAGGGATTGCAACTGCTTTGGAGGACAGGGTCATAATTCAAAATGATCTGGACAAATTGGAGAAATGGTCTGAGTTAAACAGGATGAAGTTTAACAAATGCAAATGCAAAGTGCTCCACTTAGGAAGGAACAATCAGTTTCACACATACAGAATGGGAAGAGACTGTCTAGGAAGGAGTACGGCAGAAAGGGATCTAGGGGTTATAGTGGACCACAAGCTAAATATGAGTCAACAGTGTGATGCTGTTGCAAAAAAAGCAAACCTGATTCTGGGATGTATTAACAGGTGTGTTGTGAGCAAGACACGAGAAGTCATTCTTCCGCTCTACTCTGCTCTGGTTAGGCCTCAGCTGGAGTACTGTGTCCAGTTCTGGGCACCGCATTTTAAAAAAGATGTGGAGAAATTGGAAAGGGTCCAGAGAAGAGCAACAAGAATGATTAAAGGTCTTGAGAACATGACCTATGAAGGAAGGCTGAAAGAATTGGCTTTGTTTAGTTTGGAAAAGAGAAGACTGAGAGGAGACATGATAGCAGTTTTCAGGTATTTAAAAGGGTGTCATAAGGAGGAGGGAGAAAACTTGTTCACCTTAGCCTCTAAGGATAGAACCAGAAGCAATGGGTTTAAAGTGCAGCAAGGGAGGTCTAGGTTGGACATGAGGAAAAAGTTCCTAACTGTCAGGGTGGTTAAACACTGGAATAAATTGCCGAGGGAGGTTGTGGAATCTCCATCTCTTGAGATATTTAAGAGTAGGTTAGATAAATGTCTATCAGGGATGGTATTTGGTCTCATAGACTCATAGACTTTAAGGTCAGAAGGGACCATTATGATCATCTGGTCTGACCCCCTGCATGCTGCAGGCCACAAGACCCTTCCCTGGACTGTGCCGTTGAAGTCCCCAATCCTGTGTTTTAGTGACTTCAATCGGCAGGGACCCTCCTGCTAGTGATCCCTGCCCCATGCTGCGGAGGAAGGCGAAAAACCTCCAGCGGCTCAGCCAATCTACCCTGGAGGAAAATTCCTTCCCGACCCCAAATATGGCGATCAGTAATACCCCGAGCATGTAGGCAAGAGTCTCTAGCCTGACCCTTGTTTGCCATTATGCTATTTACGTACCATTGCTTGGTTTTCCTCGGCTACTATGTTTTACCATTAAACCATTCCCTCCATAAACTTATCCAACTTAATCTTAAAACCAGACAGGTCCGTTGCCCCCACCGTTTCCCTCGGAAGGCCGTTCCAATATTTCACCCCTCTGACGGTCAGAAACCTTCGTCTGATTTCAAGCCTGAACTTCCCCACGGCCAGTTTATATCCATTGGTTCTCGTGTCCACATTAGTACTCAGCTGAAATAATTCCTCTCCCTCCCTTGTATTTATCCCTCTGATATATTTAAAGATAGCAATCATATCCCCCCTCAGCCTTCGTTTTGTCAGACTAAACAACCCGAGCTCCTCTAATCTCTTTTCATACGACAGGTTTTCCATTCCTCTGATCATCCTAGTCGCCCTTCTCTGCACCCGTTCCAATTTGAGTTCATCTTTTTTAAACATGGGAGACCAGAACTACACACAGTACTCCAAATGAGGTCTCACCAGCGCCGTATACAACGGAAGCAGGACCTCCTTATCCCTACTAGATGTACCTCGCCTAATACATCCCAAGACCGCATTGGCTTTTTTCACAGCCACGTCACATTGTCGACTCATAGTCATCCTGCGGTCTACAAGGACCCCTAGGTCCTTCTCCTCTTCCGTTACTTCTAACCAATGCGTCCCCATCTTGTAACTAAAATTGTTATTAGTCATCCCCAAGTGCATCACCTTACACTTTTCACTATTAAATTTCATCTTATTTCTGACACTCCAATTCACAAGCTCATTCAAGTCTCCCTGCAGAATATCCCTATCCTCCTCCGAATTTGCAACTCCTCCCACCTTCGTATCATCCGCAAACTTTATCAGCCCACTCTTGCAATCGGTTCCGAGGTCAGTTATAAATAGATTAAATAAAATGGGTCCCAAAACCGAACCTTGAGGCACTCCACTAGTAACCTCCCTCCAACCCGACAGTTCACCCTTTAATACGACCCGCTGCATTCTCCCCATTAAACAATTCTTTATCCACCTCTGGATTTTCATATCGATCCCCATGTTTTCCAGTTTAACCAATAATTCCTCATGGGGTACAGTATCAAACGCTTTACTGAAATCCAGGTATATTAGGTCCACCGCATTTCCCTTATCTAATAAGTCCGTTACATGGTCCTGCCATGCGGGCGGGGGACTGGACTCGATGACCTCTCGAGGTCCCTTCCAGTCCTAGAATCTATGAATGTATGAAAAAAACACTGTTCTCCACCCCCACCCAGGTTGGCCAGGGAGGCGGCTCTAGCAGGGGGGGCAGGAGGGATTCTGGCAGCAGTGAAGTGGGTTGCGGGGAAGTTGAGATCTTGACCCAAGTCATCCCAGACACTAATGCTAAGCCACAGGATGGCAGCATCTAGTGTCAGTGGAGTCCAAACACTATTTCAACCCCACAGTTTTCGATGAACTTCCCACAAGGAGAGGTAATGAGCACCCCCAGCAACACACACACACACACACACCACTCCTGGTGGTGGGAGGGGAACAGGAGAAAGGACAAAAGAAGTAAGAGATGAAGAGAAAGGAAGGAGGGATGGAGGAAAAGGTAAAACAAAAAGGACAAACCCTAATGTCCCCAGTGATTCTACGGCACAAAATCCAAGGGATGGAATAAAATTCTGCCATCTTAAACTACTGTTTTCCATGCCTAGAATTCAGCTGGCACCACGTGGATCAGACTGAGCAGCTGCCAAAACCTCTTGGAGGCTCTTACCTTCTAAACAGGGACGTCTGTTTTCTAGTAAAATCAGTAAAAGGAAAGGAGAAAACTCGAAAGAGGCTCCTGCACGCACTCACGTACGTGAACCCTAATACTCTCTCAGTCCTCAAAGAAAGACCCCGAGAAGGAGACTTGCTGAAGCAAAGCCACAGGGTCTCTGAGGTTTCCCTGGCCCTGTGCTCCTGTCCTGCCAGGCTGATGTCAGCATCTCTCTCTGAGGTCACCACCTCCCTAACACATTTGACCAATAAGCTGACATCCTGCAAAAGGCCTTTGTGATGTCACTGACACACCCAACCAAACCCTCAAGTGCTAATGTCCTGCTGCTGGCCTGACACTTTGAAGGTTTGAGGTTGTCATAACTATAAAGGGAAGGGTAACAGCTGTCCTGTGTACAGTACTATAAAATCCTCCTGGCCAGAGACTCCAAAATCCTTTTCCCTCTAAAGGGTTAAGAAGCTCAGGTAACCTGGCTGGCATCTGACCTAAAGGACCAATAAGGGGACAAGATACTTTCAAATCTTGGGGAGGGGAAGGCTTTTGTTTGTGTTCTTTGTTTGTGTGGGTGTTCGCCCTCGGGACTGAGAGGGACCCGACATCAATCCAGGTTCTCCACATCTTTCTAAACAAGTCTCTCCTATTTCAAACAAGGCGTGTTAGTTTTCCTTTGTTTTCTCAACTTGTAAATGTACCTTTTACTAGAGTGTTTATCTTTGTTTGCTGTACTTTGAACCTAAGACTAGAGGGGAGTCCTCTGAGCTCTTTAAGTTTGATTACCCTGTAAGGTTAATTTCCATACTGATTTTACAGAGATGATTTTTACCTTTTTCTTTAATTAAAAGCCTTATTTTTAAGAACCGGATTGATTTTTCCTTGTTTTAAGATCCAAGGAGTTTGGATCTTGATTCACCAGGAGTTGGTGGGAGGAAGGAGGGGAATGGTTAATTTCTCCTTCTTTTAGATCCAAGGGGGTTGGATCTGTATTCACCAGAAGTTGGTGGGAGGAAGGAGGGGAATGGTTTATTTCTCCTTGTTTTAAGATCCAAGGGGTTTGGATCTGTATTCACCAGGGAATTGGTGAAAGGTTTCTCAAGGCTACCCAGGGGAGGAAATTAGCCTTGGGATGGTGGTTAAGCTTAGAAGTTTTCATGCAGGCCCCTACATTTGTACCCTAAACTTCAAAGTGGGGATACAGCCTTGACACAGGTACTCTCTGTGGATCACCCCACTCAATGCGTCTTCATTCTAGGAAGCAAGCCGGCTAGACAGTAAAACATCAGAGGCTGCTCCCAATACTACACTCGGTGTTTCCAAAATTTGTAGACTTTATGGCCACAAGAGACCTTTAGAGCATCTCATCTAAGCCCCTGCATATCATAGGCCTCCTGTATAGTACAATAGTTACATTTTGGGCACACACATTCCAGAAAGGCATCTAGTCTTCATTCAATGACATCAAGAGATGGAGAATCCACCACTTTCCCTTTTAGTGAGTGCCAGGGGGCTCCATTTCCCCTTCCACTAGTTCCCCATTTACAGGGAGACAGAGCAGTACCTGCAGCAGGGAGCGGGAGTTGCTGAAGGCCTCAGAGGCGCAGCCCCTGCAGTGTCTCAGACACCTGGCGCAAGTGCCGGATGATGCGGAGCTGGTGCATCACTTTGGCCGTGACGTCCTCCTCCTGCAAGGGAACGAGAACCTGTCAGAGACTCAAACGCCCCGAGGAATCAGGGGGAATTAAGGGCACCTGGAACCAGCAGTATTTAAACTGACTACCTGCCCACCACTGAGGGATGAATTCACCTCCTGAACCCCAGAATGGAGTCTTCTTGTCCTTTCTAGTAACCTCCAGTGCCAACCCACCACCTTGTAGGGTGAGCTCCTGCTACCTCCCCCTCAGTACCCTTGACAGCTGTTCTACCTCCAAACCACAGCTCAACTTATCAGAACCCTCTTCTCCACCCCAACCCAGGTTGCGCAGGGAGGCGGCCCTAGCAGCGGGGGGCAGGAGGGATTCTGCCAGCAGTGAAGTAGGTTGCGGGGAAGTTGAGATCTTGCCCCAAGTTGTCCCAGACACTAATGCTAAGCCACAGGATGGCAGCATCTAGTGTCAGTGGAGTCCAAGCACTATTTGAACCCGACAGTTTTGGATCAACTTCCCACAAGGGGAGGTGAAGAGCACCCCCAGCAACACACACACCACTCCTGGAGGTGGGAGGGGAACAAGAGAAAGGACAAAAGAAGTAAGAGATGAAGAGAAAGGAAGGAGGGATGGAGGAAAAGGTAAAACGAAAAGGACAAACCCTAGTGTCCCCAGTGATTCCACGGGACAAAATTCCAGGGAGGGAAGAAAATTCTGCCACCTTAAACTACTGTTTACCATGCCGAGAATTCAGCTGGCACCAGATGGATCAGACTGAGCAGGTTCCAAAACCTCTTGGAGGCTCTTACCTTCTAATTTTCAAGTAAAATCAGTAAAAGGAAAGGAGAAAACTCGAAAGAGGCTCCTGCTCGCATTCACATACGTCAACCCTAACACTCCCTCAGTCCTCAAAAAGAAACCTTGAGAAGGAGACTTGCTGAAGCAAAGCCACAGGGGTCTCTGAGGTTTCCCTGGTCGTAAGCCCCTGTCCTCCCTGGCTGAAGACAGCATCTCTCTCTGAGGTCACCACCTCCCTAACACCTTTGACCAGTACGCTGAGGTCCTTGAAAAAGCCTTTGTGATATCACTGCCACACCCAACCAAACCCTAAAGTGCTCATGTCCTGCTGCTGGCCTGACACTTTGAAGGTTTGAGCTACGCTCTGTGGATCACACCACAAAATTCGTCTTCATTCTAGGAAGCAAGCTAGCTAGACAGTAAAACATCAGAGGCTGCTCCCAATACTACACTCAGTGTTTCCAAAAGTAGGAGACTTTCTGGCCAGAAGAGACCTTTACAGCATCTCATCTAACCCCCTCCATATCATAGGCTTCCAGTATAGTACAATAGTTACTTTTTGGGCACACACATTCCAGAAAGGCATCTAGTCTTCAATCAATGACATCAAGAGTTGGAGAATCCACCACTTTCCCTTTTAGTGAGTGCCAGGGGGCTCCATTTCCCCTTCCACTAGCTCCCCATTTACAGTGAGCCAGAGCAGTACCTGCAGCCGGGAGAGGGAGTTGCTAAGGCCTCAGAGGAACAGCCCCTGCAGTGTCTCAGGCACATGGCGTAAGTGCCGGATGATGCGGAGCTGGTGCATCCCTTTGGCCGTGACGTCCTCCTCCTGCAAGGGAACGAGAACCTGTCAGAGACTCAAATGCCCCGAGGAATCAGGGGCAATTAAGGACACCTGGAACCAGCAGTATTTACACCCAGCACCTGCCCACCACTGAGGGATGAATTCACCTCCTGAACCCCAGAATGGAGTCGTCTTCTCCTTTCTAGTAATCTCCAGTGCCAACCCCCGTCCTTGTAGGGTGAGCTCCTGCTACCTCCCCCTCAGTGCCCTTGAGAGCTGTTCCACCTCCAAACCACAGCTCAAGTTATCAGAACCCTCTTCTCCACCCCCACCCAGGTTGGGCAGGGAGGCGGCTCTAGCAGGGGGGGGCAGGTGGGATTCTGGCAGCAGTGAAGTGGGTTGCGGGGAGGTTGAGATCTTGCCCCAAGTCATCCCAGACACTAATGCTAAACCACACGATGGCAGCATCTAGTGTCAGTGGAGTCCAAGCACTATTTCAACTCCCAACAAGGGGAGGTGAAGAGCACCCCCAGCAACAAACACACACACACATATATACCACTCCTGGTGGTGGGAGGGGAACAAGAGAAAGGACAAAAGAAGTAAGAGATAAAGAGAAAGGAAGGAGGGATGGAGGAAAAGGTAAAACGAAAAGGACAAACCCTAATGTCCCCAGTGATTCTACGGCACAAAATTACAGGGAGGGATTAAAATTCTGCCACCTTGAACTAGTGTTTTCCATGCCTAGAATTCAGCTGGCACCAGATGGATCAGACTGAGCAGGTTCCAAAACCTCTTGGAGGCTCTTACTTTCTAAACAGGGATGTCTGTTTTCTAGTAAAATCAGTAAAAGGAAAGGAGACAACTCGAAAGAGGCTCCTGCTCTCACTCAAATACGTGAATCCTAATACTCTCTCAGTCCTCAAGAGAAACCTCGAGAAGGAGACTTGCTGAAGCAAAGCCACAGGGGTCTCTGAGGTTTCCCTGGCCATGCGCCCCTGTCCTGCCTCGCTGATGGCAGCATCTCTCTCTGAGGTTACCACCTCCCTAACACCTTTGACCAATATACTGAGGTCCTGCAAAAGACCTTTGTGATATCACTGCCACCAATCAAACCCTTAAGTGCTAATGTCCTGCTGCTGGCCTGACACTATGAAGGTTTGAGCTACTCTCTGTGGATCACCCCACTCAATGCGTCTTCATTCTAGGAAGCAAGTGGGCTAGACAGTAAAACATCAGAGGCTGCTCCCATGCTACACTCAGTGTTACCAAAATTAGTAGACTTTATGGCCACAAGAGACCTTTAGAGCATCTAATCTAACCGGCTGCATATCATAGGCCTCCTGTATAGTACAATAGTTACTCTTTGGGCACACACATTCCAGAAAGGCATCTAGTCTTCATTCAATGACATCAAGAGATGGAGAATCCACCACTTTCCCTTTTAGTGAGGGCCAGGGGGCTCCATTTCCCCTTCCACTAGCTCCCCATTTACAGTGAGCCAGAGCAGTACCTGCAGCAGGGAGCGGGAGTTGCTGATAGACTCAGAGGAACAACCCATGCAGTGTCTCAGGCACCTGGCGGAAGTGGCGGATGATGCGGGTGCATCATTTTGGCCGTGACGTCCTCCTGCTGCAAGGGAACGAGAACCTGTCAGAGACTCAAACGCCCCGAGGAATCAGGGGGAATTAAGGGCACCGGGAACCAGCAGTATTTCCACTCAGCACCTGCCCAACGCTGAGGGATGAATTCACCTCCTGAACCCCAGAATGGAGTCTTCTTGTCCTTTCTAGTAACCTCCAGTGCCAAATCCCCTCCTTGAAGGGTGAGCTGCTGCTACCTCCCTCTCAGTGCCCTTGACAGATGTTCCACCACCAAACCACAGCTCAAGTTATCAGAACCCTCTTCTCCACCCCCACCCAGGTTGGCCAGGGAGGCGGCTCTAGCAGGGGTGGCAGGAGGGATTCTGCCAGCAGTGAAGTGGGTTCCGGGGAGGTTGAGATCTTGCCCCAAGTCATCCCAGACACCAATGCTAATCCACACGATGGCAGCATCTAGTGTCAGTGGAGTCAAAGCACTATTTCAACCACACAGGTTTGGATGAACTCCCCACAAAGGGAGGTGAAGAGCACCCCCAGCAACACACAAACACACACAGACACACAAACCACTCCCGGTGGTGGGAGGGGAACAGGAGAAAGGACAAAAGAAGTAAGAGATGAAGAGAAAGGAAGGAGGGAGGGAGGAAAAGGTAAAATGAAAAGGACAAACACTAATGTCCCCAGTGATTCTACGGGACAAAATCACAGGGAGGGAATAAAATTCTGCCACCTTGAACTAGTGTTTTCCATGCTTAGAATTCAGCTGGCACCAGGTGGATCAGACTGAACAGGATACAAACCTCTCCGAGGCACTTACTTTCCTCAAAGAGAGACCTCAAGGAGGAGACTTGCTGAAGCAAAGCCAGAGGGGTCTCTGAGGTTTCCCTGGCCCTCATGTCAGCATCTCTCTCTGATGTCAGCATCTCTCTCTGAGGTCACCACCTCCCTAACACATTTGACCAATAAGCTGACGTCCTGCAAAAGGCCTTTGTGGTGTCACTGCCACACCCAACCAAACCCTGAAGTGCTAATGTCCTCCTGCTGGCCTGACACTTTGAAGGTTTGAGCTACTCTGTGTGAATCACCCCACTCAATGGGTCTTCATTCTAGGAAGCAAGCCGGCTAGACAATAAAACATCAGAGGCTGCTCCCAATGCTACACTCACTGTTTCCAAAATTATTACACTTTATGGCCACAAGAGACCTTTAGAGCATCTCATCTAAGCCCCTGCATATCATGGGCTTCCTGTATAGTACAATAGTTACTTTTTGGGCACAAACATTCCAGAAAGGCATCTAGTCTAAATTAAATGACATTAAGAGATGGAGAATCCATCACTTTCCCTTTTAGTGAGTGCCAGGGGGCTCCATTTCCCCTTCCACTAGCTTCCCATTTACAATGAGCCAGAGCAGTACCTGCAGCAGGGAGCGGGAGTTGCTGATGGCCTCAGAGGCACAGCCCCTGCAGTGTCTCAGGAATCTGGCGCAAGTGCCGGATGATGGGGAGCTGGTGCATCACTTTTGGCCGTGACGTCCTCCTGCTGCAAGGGAACGAGAACCTGTCAGAGACTCAAACGCCCCGAGGAATCAGGGGGAATTAAGGGAACCTGGAACCAGCAGTATTTCCACCCAGCACCTGCCCATCAATGAGAGATGAATTCACCTCCTGAACCCCAAAATGGAGTCTTCTTGTCCTTTATAGAAACCTCCAGAGCCAACCCCCCTCCTTGTAGGGTGAGCTCCTGTTACCTCCTGTTCAGTGCCCTTCACAGATATTCCACCTCCAAACCACAGCTCAAGTCATCAGAACCCTCTTCTCCACCCCGACACAGGTTGGGTTGGGAGGCGGCTCTAACAGGGTGTGCAGGAGGGATTCTGACAGCAGTGAAGTGGGTTGCAGGGAGGTTGAGATCTTGACCCAAGTCATCCCAGACACTAATGCTAAGTCACACAATGGCAGCATCTACTGTCAGTGGGGTCCAAGCACTATTTCAACCCCACAGTTTTGGATCAACTCCCCACAAGGGGAGGAGAAGAGAACCATCAGCACCACACACACACACACACACACACACACCACTCCTGGTGGTGTGAGGGGAACAAGAGAAAGGACAAAAGAAGTAAGAGATGAAGAGAAAGGAAGGAGGGATGGAGGAAAAGGTAAAAGGAAAAGGACAAACCCTAATGTCCCCATGTCGGACATCAGGAATGGTAACATATATAAGCCAGTATGTGAACACTTCAATCTCCCTGGTCATTCTATTACAGATTTAAAAGTCACTATCATTGAACAAAAAAACTTCAGAAACAGACTTCAAAGAGAAACAGCAGAACTAAAATTCATTTGCAAATTCAACACCATTAATCTGGGCTTGAATAGGGACTGGGAGTGGCTGGCTCACTACAGAAGCAGCTTTTCCTCTCCTGGAATTGACACCTCCTCATCTATTATTGGGAGTGGACTACATCCACCCTGATTTTTGAATTGGCCCTGTCAACACTGGTTCTCCACTTGTGAAGTAACTCCCTGCTCTCCATGTGTCAGTATATAATGCCTGCATCTGTAACTTTCACTCTATGCATCCGAAGAAGTGAGGTTTTTACTCACGAAAGCTTATGCCCAAATAAATCTGTTAGTCTTCAAGGTGCCACCAGACTCCTTGTTGTTTTCCTAATATCCCCAGTGATTCTACGGGACAAAATCCCAGGGAGGGAATAAAATTCTGCCACCTTAAACTAGTGTTTTCCATGCCTAGAATTCAGATGGCACCAGGTGGATCAGACTGAACAGGTTACAAACCTCTCCGAGGCACTTACTTTCTCAACAGGGACTTCTGTTTTCTAGTAAAATGGGTAAAAGGAAAGGAGAAAACTCAAAAGAGGCTCCTGCTCACACTCACATATGTGAACCCTAATACTCTCTCAGTCCTCAAAGAGAGCTCGAGAAGGAGACTTGCTGAAGCAAAGCCACAGGGGTCTCTGAGGTTTCCCTGGCCCTGCGCCCCTGTTTTGCCTGGCTGATGTGAGCATCTCTCTCTGAGGTCACCACCTCCCTAACAACTTTGACCAATAGGCTGAGCTCCTGCAAAAGGCCTTTGTGATGTCACTGCCACACCCACCCATCCCCTGAAGTGCTAATATCCTGCTGCTGGCCTGACACTTTGAAGGTTTGAGCTACTCTCTGTGGATCACCCCACTCAATGCGTCTTCATTCTAGGAAGCAAGCCGGTTAGACAGTAAAACATTAGAGGCTGCTCCCAATGCTACACTCAGTGTTTCCAAAATTAATACACTTTATGGCCAGAAGAGACCTTTAGAGCATCTCATCTAACCCCCTGCATATCATAGGCTTCCTGTATAGGACAATAGTTACTTTTTGGGCACAAACATTCCAGAAAGGCATCTAGTTTCATTCAATGACTTCAAGAGATGGAGAATCCACCACTTTCCCTTTCACTGAGTGCCAGGGGGCTCCATTTCCCCTTCCACTAGCTCCCCATTTACAGTGAGCCAGAGCAGTACCTGCAACAGGGAGCGGGAGTTGCTGAAGGCCTCAGAGGCACAACCCCTGCAGTGTCTCTGGCACCTGGCGCAAGTGATGGATGATGCGGAGCTGGTGCCTCACTTTGGCCGTGACGCCCTCCTGCTGCAAGGGAATGCGAACCAGTCAGACTCAAACGCCCCGAGGAATCAGGGGGAATTAAGGGCACCTGGAACCAGCAGTATTTCCACTCAGCACCTGCCCAACACTGAGGGATAAATTCACCTCCTGAAACCCAGAATGGAGTCTTCTTGTCCTTTCTAGTAACCTCCAGTGCCAATCCCCCTCCTTCTAGGGTGAGCTCCTGCTACCTCCCCCTCAGTGTCCTTGACAGCTGTTCCACCTCCAAACCACAGCTTAAGTCATCAGAAACCTCTTCTAGACCCCCACCAAGGTTGGGCTGGGAGGCGGGTCTAGCAGTGGGGGCAGGAGGGATTCTGGCAGCAGTGAAGTGGGTTGCGGGGAGGTTGAGATCTTGCCCAAGTCATCCGAGACACTAACGCTAAGCCACAGGATGGCAGCATCTAGTGTCTGTGGAGTCCAAGCACTATTTCAACCCCACAGTTTTGGATGAACTTCCCACAAGAGGAGGTGAAGATCACCCCCAGCAACACACACACACACACACACACACACACACACCACTCCTGGTGGTGGGAGGGGAACAGGAGAAAGGACAAAAGAAGTAAGAGATGAAGAGAAAGGAAGGAGGGATGGTGGAAAAGGTAAAATGAAAAGGACAAACCCTAATGTCCCCAGTGATTCCACGGGACAAAATCCCGTGTGGACTACAAAATTCTGTCACCTTGAACTAGTGTTTTCCATGCCTAGAATTCAACGGGCACCAGGTGGATCAGACTGAGCAGGTTCAAAAACCTCTTGGAGGCTCTTACCTTCTAAACAGGGACGTCTGTTTTCTAGTAAAATCAGTAAAAGGGAAGGAGAAAACTCGAAAGAGGCTCCTGCTCGCACTCACATACGTGAACCCTAATACTCTCTCAGTACTCAAAGAGAGACCTCGAGAAGGAGACTTGCTAAAGCAAAGCCACAGGGGTCTCTGAGGTTTCCCTGTCCCTGCGCCCCTGACTGATGTCAGCATCTCTCTCTGAGGTCACCACCTCCCTAACACCTTTGACCAATATGCTGAGATACTGCATGTAGCGGGGCGGCCTGGCTCCTAGGCGCCCCAGGAAGTCAAGGCCACCGCGGCCTGTCCCCACCCCCCGGAAGTCAAGGGGCGGGACAGGAAGTATAAAGGCCAAGCCACAGCGCTCAGTAGCTGGCCGGCAGCGGGAGAGGACAGACGCTGGTGCCCGAGCTCCCGCGGACCTGAGCCTGCCGAGAGCCCGGTATCCTGAGGAACGGTCTGAGCTTCCCCCCGCCAAGGGCCCAGAGGGAGTGACAGACCTACCTGCTGCTCGGGGCCCGGAGGAGCCCATGATCTGCGACCCAGCAGATGGAACTCAGGAGGAACAGGTACCCATGGAGGAGGAGATGGGAAGTGGCCCGGGGATAGCAGACCCCGAACCCATGTCAGTGTGTTGCGGTCAGGATCCCCACTGACTGCGCGGCAGACGGACTGCTGCGGATAGGGCCCCGGGCTGGAACACAGTGGAGTGGGTGGGCCTGTGTTCCCCCCTGCCACCCCGTGCTGGGTGGCAGTCTCTCCTCCTCCTTGTCCAAGGGGCCTGGGCCTCTGACTGACGATTGGTTTGCTGCCCCGCCCTGACCTAGGGCCTGGGCTAACCCAAACTGACCCAGCTCCTGCTACAAGGCCTGGGCCGCTGACTGACTACTGGTTTGTTCCCCGCCCTGACCCAGGGCCGGAGCTGTTGATTGTGTGCTCAGTCCCTGCATAAGGGCCTGAGCTCTGAACTGTTGATTGTGTGCTCAGTCCCTGCACAAAGGCCTGAGCGCCGAACTGCTAATTGTGTGCTCAGCCCCTACCCAAAGGTCTGGGCCCTAACTGTTATTCGCTTTGTAGCGGGGCGGCCTGGCTCCCAGGTACCCCAGGAAGGGACGAGCCC